>NC_089238.1:56910889-57170889 GCF_963924675.1 Phocoena phocoena | reverse complement strand
CCAGAGATCCCATAAAGGGGTGTGGGAAGGGCATGGTGGAGGTTGGGGGGCAGAGCCTGGGCCCCTCAACTCTCTAGCTGAGAGCAGTTTTGCTACCTAAAGGTCCCCCAAGCGTCCTCTGCTCGTGTCCCAGCCCACACCTTACAACCCCACAGCTTTGCCCTGTCTCACCTCTGCATGCCTGTCTCTTGCTCTCCATCTCCTGGGCTTCTGGATGGCTCCTGTCGCAGCCTCATGCTTTTAGAAGTCACCTAACAATTGGAGGCATTTATATGCCTGCCTGGCCTCCCTAGTCTAACCTGCCCCTTCTTCCTGGAGTGGGTCGTCTGTGCCGTTTCTGTCTATGCCTCTAGCTCCCCTGGACCTTGAGAAGGGTCTTCCTCAGGCCGTGCTGCTGCCGCAGCCCAGGGTGGACACCCCGACCGGGTCATCTCAGCTCTAGATACCTCTAGCCTGCCCTCCACCTGTGGTCACACTTGCCTCAGCCCTGAGCGTGGGAATGAAAACCATGGCACGAAGCCACGTAGAGGGGACGGCTCATCCCTTGTGCTGACTGCTTGATTCCTCAGTGACTGTCCATCTGGAGTGGATGAGGAACGTAACAGCAGACCCTACCTCTGGAGTCTTAGAGGAGACGGAATACGGCACTTGCGCTTGCATGAGAGATGCTTCTCTGCGTGGGTCCTGAGGGCTCCCTGGGGAAAAGGCACTGTATTGAGTGAGGATTTTACAGGTGTTATTCTTTAAACTTTTATTGAAGTTGTAGGTACATATCTGTAGCTATAATATCTACATATCTTTATATCTAGATTTGTATATAAATTTTTACACACTGAACACACCGTGATTCAGAAAGAGACCACTGTCCACTCCTAGGCCCCCACCCCACCAGAAAGATGCCCCCTGACTTCCAACACCAGAGGTGAGTCTCGCCGATGGGGCACAGTGCTCGTGACCACCCAACAGTGTCTGCGCTGTGCTGGGCTTGTCCCTCTCACGGTGTCCATGGAGGCTGAGTTGTCTCCTGCAGTGATGCTTTGCTCCTTGTTGCTGTAGGGTCTCCATTACATGAGCATCACAGGACTGACCTGCTGCCTCCTCCCTGGACGCGGGGGTAGGGGGCGGTCTAGCCGGGGCAGGTTTGATGGACACACGGCCGAGTCTGGCGGGGGTGGGGGGGGGCGGCGGCACCCAGGAGAAGTAGTGCTGGCACAGGGCACACGAGCTCTGCGTCACTAGAACGTCTTACTGCTGTGAATCCTCCTGCCAACCCTGAGATGGGTTTCTTGTGTTATCGGGTGTTGTTTACACACGAGGACCCCGAGGCACAGGAAGGTGAAAGCCGTGGCCCGGGTTCGCTCTCGTAAGTCGAGGAGCTGGGCTCCATCTCAGGCAGTCAGATCCAGGACTCTGGGGCTGAACTTTTAACCATCTCGATACGCTGGGACAGACACGCTGGCCCCACTTAAAGAGGAGAGCCGGGTCACTCTTGCTCTGAAAGCCTTGATCTGTATCTTAAACTCACAACTTCCTCTCATGAAGGGGGCCACTCTCTAAGGACACAGCCCTTTTGTAGGAGAAAAAAATATTTTTAGCACACCCGGGATCAAATTTTGGCTCAGCGACCCAGTAGCTGTGTGACCCTGGGCGGCTTCACGTGAGCAGATAACGAGATAAACCACACATCGTGAGGCCTCACGCAATGGCTCCTTTTGATATTCTCCTCAGACCCCCAAATAAAGAAATTTTCCTTATGATTAAGAAAAAGTTCCTGAACCACTGGAAGCAAGCCAAGATCTGTCATCCCTTTTTTTTTTTTTTTTGCACTTATTTTGGAAGACTGTCCCTTTAAGACTTCAGATTAGCACCAGAACGTGGCGTGAACATAGCAGAGCATGACATGAACGGATCTGCTTAATGTTTTCAGTGCTCTTGAATTTTAATACCCTGAAACTATCTCCTTTCTCCCTCACAAAAGAGTTAATATTTAAACTGATAAAAATAAACAAGACAAAATGGAATTCATTGTAGAAAGATTAGTTTTGCAGGTAACTTTTTCACAAGTGAGCCTTAAAGCTCTCTTGCTTGATTTCACACCAGGGAAGGCTGTTGTAGAGTCCACCTGAATTGGGGGTACAGACTCTAAGGAGCCTGTATAAGAAAATATGGATGCAGTCTAGCTATAAGAGGCTTCCAACTCTGACATTGAAGGACAGGTGGGATGCAGATAGCCAGACGTGAAAAAGAACAGCAGTAGTGATGGAGAGAAATTGTCTGTATGTATCATAGGACTGTTCATTTGTTCATTCGTTCGTTCACTCATCCATCCATCATCCTCCCTCCCTCCCTCCCTCCCTTCCTTCCTTCCATCCACCCATCATCCATCCATCCATCCTTCCTTTCTCCCAGCCGTTCATCTACATGGCTCACTTCCTCACTGCTTTAGGTTTATACTCAAAGATCACCTTCTCAGAAAGCCCTTCTCAGTCCACTCTAGAATTTTCAACTCTCCTGACCCCCCAATTTCATATGTTCCTCCTCAGTTTCCTATTTTCTTTCTTTCTTTTTAAGTTGAAGTATAGTTGACTTAAAATATTATATTAGTTTCAAGTGTACACCATAGTGATTCAATATTTTTATACATTACACACCATATAAAGTATCACAGTATTTTTGACTATATCCCCCGTACTGTACATTACATCCCTGTGACTTACTTATTTTATAACTGGTAGTTTGTACCTCTTAGTTCCCTTCACCTTTTTCGCTCATCTCCCTACTCCCCTCCCATCTGGCAACCACTGGTTTGTTCTCTGTATCTGTGAGTCTGTTTCTTTTTTGTTATATTTGCTCATCTGTTTTATTTTTTAGCTTTCACATGTAAGTGAAAACATCCAGTATTTGCCTTTCTCTATCTGACTTATTTCACCTAGCACAGTACCCTCCAGGTTCATCCACGTCACTGCAAAAGGCAAGATTTCATTCTCCTTTATGGTTGCACACTATTCCTATGTCTCTCTCTTTATATCTATCTATCTATCTCACCTCTTCTTTATCCATTCATCTGTCGATAGATACTTAGGTTGTTTCCATAACTGGGCTATTATAAAGAATGCTAAAATGAACATTGGTGTGCATATATCTTTTTGAATTAGTGTTTTAATATTCTTCAGATAAATACCCAGACGTGGAATTGCTGGATTATATGGTAGTTCTATTTTTAGCTTTTTGAGAAACCTCCACTGTTTTCCATAGTGGCTGCACCAAGTTACACTCCCACCAAGAGTGCACAAGGGTTCCCTTTTCTCTACATCCTCACCAACACTTATTGTTCCTTGTCTTTGTTTTTTAAATATAAATTTACTTATTTATTTTTGGCTGCGTTGGGTCTTCGTTCACGCGCACGGGCTTTCTCTAGTTGCAGCGAGCGGGGGCTACTCTTTGTTGCGGTGCACAGGCTTCTCATTGCGGTGGCTTCTCTTGTCGCGGAGCACGTGCTCTAGGGCACGCAGGCTTCAGTAGTTGTGTCATGCAGGCTCAGTAGTTGTGACACGCAGGCTCTAGAGTGCAGGCTCAGTAGTTGTGGCGCATGGGATTAGTTGCTCCATGGCGTGTAGGATCTTCCAGGACCAGGGCCTGAACCCTTGTCTCCTCCACTGGCAGGCGGATTCTTAACCACTGTGTCACAAGGGAAGCCCTCTTTTCTTTTTGATAGTAGCCATTCTGACAGGTGTGAGATGTTATCTCATTGTGGTTTTGATTTGCATTTCGCTGATGATTCGTGATGTTGAACATCTTTTCACGTGCCTGTTGGCCATCGGTATGTCTTCTTTGGAAAAATGCTTATTAAGTTCCTTTGCCTATTTTTCAAATTGGATTTTTTGGTTGTTTGATACTGTTTGGATGAGTTCTTTATATATTTTGGATATTAATCCCTTATCAGACATATCATTTGTAAATATCTTCTCCCATTCAGTCAGTGGCCTTTTCATTTTGTTGATGGTTTCCTTTGCTATGTCAAAGCTTTTTAGTTTAATGTGATCCCACTTGCTTAGTTTTGCTCTTGTTGCCCTTGCCTGAGGAGGCAGATCCAAAAAAATATTGCTAAGACCAATGTCAAGGAGCTTACTGCCCATTTTCTTCTAGGAGTTTTATGGTTTCAGGTCTTACAGTTATGTCTTTAATCCATTTTGAGTTTATTTTTATATATGGTTAGGAAAGTAGTCCAGTTTGATTCTTTCACATATAGCTGTCCAGTTTTTCCAGCAGCATTTATTGAAGAGGCTGTCTTTTCCCCATTGTATATTCTTGCCTCCTTTATCATAAATTAATTGAACCTATAAGTGTGGGTTCATTTCTGGGCCCTCTGTTCTGTTCCATGGATCTAATCTGTGTGTCTGCTTTTGTGCCAGTACCATGTTGTTTTGATTACTGTAGCTTTGTAGTATAGTTTGAAGTCAGGGAAAGTGATATCTCCAGCTCTGTTCTTCTTTCTCAAGTTTGCTTTGGCAATTCGGGGTTTTGTTTGTGTGTTTTAACTGGCCACGCGTCTGCTCTTTAATATTCTTAGCACTTAGCACGCAGTAAAACATATTTCAGTTATCTCCCTATTTACTGAATGCATCCAGCCAGAATGGGAGCCTGAGAGCTCAGGACTTATAACAGCCTGGCACACGGCAGATACTCAAAGTTACCTGTTGTCAAGTCCAATCAAATCTGCCTATTCCATTCATTCACTGAGCATCTGCCGTGTGCCTGGCACTGAGCTGAGCCCTGGGGCTGCCGAGGAGATAGGGTGGGCCCTGAGCACACAGAGGAGGGGCAGGGGCATCAGAACCCAGAGGCCAAGCCAAAGGCCGGCAGGTGTAGAAGAGTCTTAGGAGGGCTCCGGGAAAGAGTGACCAGCAGCCTGCACACGGGACGCTGGTCACCAAGAGGACCTCCAGCAGGTGGGCCTGGCTGGAGAAGACGAAGCTGGCGAGGTGAGCGGAGGCCAGACCCGAGAGCACTGAGAGGCACTCGGACTGACCCTGTGGGCGCTTGGGAGCCCCTGGAGGTTCTCAGGGGTGGGACACAAATGGGTGGAGAAAGTGGTGGTGGGCACTGTGAGCAGGACCCGCCCCCGTGGAGCTCCTGGCCCTTGGCTCCCTGCCCGCCCCCCACCCCTGTCTTCAGAAGCAGATGTTGCTCCAGGTGTTCCCACCTCCTTGGCTGTGCTTGTCCACACAGAGCTGCTTCCAGCCCGGCACATGCCCAGGGCCCCCTTCAGAGGCCTCTCGTTTTCACCTGCTTCCTGCTTCCGCTGGGCTTCCAAAGGCCTTCCGTCCTCAGTCCAAGCTGCCCAGGGGCTGCCTGACAGCTGGGTTGTGGCTGCTGACAGGCGGAGCCAGAAGCAAGGCGGCAGTAACAGCCGTATTCACCACACACGCGTCCTGTGCTAAGACCGTGGCTCTTATTCCCAACGCTGTTCGCTAGGGATAAATGCGATTTTCCCCCCTTTTGAAGATGAGGAGGTTTGGCTCCGAGGAGTTAAGTAACTTCCCCAAGCTCTCCCCTGGTCAGCGGCGGAGGTCGCGTTCCAGCGCAGTGGGGCGGCCCTGACACGCACCTGGCCATTGCGCCAAGTTGCCTCCTCCGCTTGACGGGGACTTGGGCCTGGCCCGTCACTGCCAGTGTTGTGGGGTGCCAGGTCCTGAGGGCAGTGAGTCCGCCCGGAACCTGGACTCCTCAGCAGACACATGGCGCTGGGAGCGGATGGACCGCTGCCGACGTCCTGCGGGACTGGATGGGACTTCTCTTGCCCCGCCTCGCCCCCCGCCACCCCCAACCAGGGCAGAGGAAGTGCGTTCCAGCTCAGCGACGGGGCTACTGCGGGGGGTGGGAAGCTTGGGAGGAGTATTCTGTGCCTGCCCAGGCCTCCCATGCACATTACCCCCGGCTTGGCTGGTCGGAGGCCTCCCATACCGTCATTTCTGCTTACGGGAAACACCCAGTTTTGTGTGTTTGGAGGAAGGACATTTATCACAGAAGTTTCTGTAGAGGCAGCTGCGCTCAAAGCTGCAGCCACCAGGTTGGCACTTCCCTTCTGCTGAGAGCTGGGTGAGGCAAGTCGTGCCGGTGACCCTGCAGTTAGTCGGTCTGTCAATGTCCTGGGGCTGCCGTAGCAAAGACACAAACTGGGGGGCGTAAAGCAGCAGACTCTTATTGCCCTACAGCCGTGGAGGCCGTAAGTCTGAAATCAAGGTGTCACAGGACGGTGCTTCTGCTGGAAGCTCTAAGGGAGGATGCTTCCTGCCTCTCCCAGCCCCAGGTGGCCCTTTGTTTGTGGCCACTTCACTCCATCTCTGCCTCTGTCACCACGACTCCCCTCTGTGTGTGTCTCAGATCTCCCTCTTCTTCCTCTCCCTTCTTCCTCTTACTTCTCCCTCAAGGACACCTGTCATAACGGATTTAGGGGTCATCCTAATCCAGCTTGACTTCATTTTTACTAATTATATCTGCAAAAGCCCTATTTTCAAATAAGGTCACGTTCACAGAGACCAGGCTTAGGACTTGGCCGAATTTTTTTTTGAGAAGGGGTTTCTCCCACTGACGTTGTCTTGGTGAAGCTCTGAGGCAGAGTGGACGCCAGGGGCCCTGCTGTCGTTCCACAGTCCTTGAGGCTCTTCTCCTTACCGAGTGGACCCAGACCGTCGGCTCCCCCTTCGTGGATACTCACACTCCCTGTGTCTAAGATGAGGAAGTGGAGCCAGGCTCAGGGTTATGTCCCTGGATGTCCATCCCAGTCCCTCAGAGAGCATTTGAAAAGTACAAATGGCTGGGCCCCACATACTCCAGCTCTACTGAGTCAGAAGGCCGTGCAGCTCCGGAGGAGTGGGACTGATCTTGCATCCATAAGAGTGTGAGTTTCGCAGGTGATTTCAAAGCATCCAGTCTAGGGATCACTGTTGGAAAACTTCCGGTGCAAGTCTTCTCCAGGAATGTTTTCAAGCTTGGGCATTCTGGAATTCTGTGGGATGTACATCTCTCCCACAGAGCAAGCAGTTAGTGTAAGTCTCGAGCCTGGGAACTAGTTCCAGGACTGTGCAGTACCCTAATCCAGACTCTTTAGAGAAACACTGAAATTTCAGTAGGAAACACACATATCGAACACAACATCAAGGTATTTTTAATGTGACCAAAAAGTCAAAATTTGCTTTAAATTTCAGTCATTTTGGGGCAGAAACAATTGTCAAGATGTTGGATGTATTTCTTAACATGGTGTGAATATTGTGCTACTAGTTTTTTCGGTGTTTTGGCTGAGGTCTTCTTTATGGTGAGGGTCCCCACATAGCATGTACAAGTGATGTCACTAAGGCTCCCTCGAGTATGAATAGCATTGGACCCTACAGCAAAATGACAGTAATTGATCCCAAATATAGTGATCATGAAAAAGTATATTTTCAATTTTTCTGAAAATTTGGCATTTGTTCATTATAGCTATCCTGATGTCACAATAATATTTAAGTATTTAGTCACTCATTCTAAAGAGAGCAGTACCTGAGATTGTGGCCATCGAGAGGAGCCACCTCTGATGAGCCGTCAGGCAGGTGGTGTCCCGATGCCTGGCTCTGCCACTCAGCTGGGCCCCCAGGCTGGCTCTCCAGTCTCCTTCAGCGCCCCTCCCACCTGACATCTGTTTTAGCTCCACCACTGATCTGTCTTTTCCCAGTCAGGCCCTCGTGATGGATTGTACCACGTGTCTACCCGTCAGTCACCAGGCAGCCGGTGGGCTCACACAGGGGGACTCCAACTGGGTCATCTTAAGGCTCCAAGTAATTTACCATGTCTGGCCCTCTCCTCTGTTAATACCGAGTGGAAAAACAGTTTGCAGTGGGGTCAGTCGCTTACTGGGCCCCTCAGAGGACATCTGAGTGAGTCCATTTAATGGAGAAGGCCTCTCAATGCATGTTTCGATTCCATGCCTGTTGCCCCTATATCATCATCGTCGTGACGTTTACTTTATTAAGTAGAGGAATATTCATTTCTCACGCCTTATCTTCCTTTCTCATCCCTTATCTTAGCATCATCTGGGGGTTTATATTAACAATTTGGTGCCACCCCATTCCCTACAGACTGAATTCTGTCCCGCTCCCCAGATTCATGTGTTGAAGCCCTTACCTCCAATGTGGTGGTGCTTGGAGATGGGGCCTTTGGGAAGGAATTAGAATTAGAGAGGTCATGAGGGCAGGGCTCTCTTGATGGGTTTAGTGTCCTCGTAAGAAGAGGAAGAGACACAGGGAGAAGGCGGCCATCCACGTGCCAGGAGAAGGGCTCTCACAGAACCTGCCCACGCTGCCACCCTGATAGTGGCCTTACTGGGCTCTAGAATCGTAAAAAGATAAATGTCTGTTGTTTAAACCACCGGTCTCTGGTGTTTTGTTGTAGCAGCCCAAGCAGACTAAGACACTGTTCTTTAAAATAAAACTCAGTCGAGTATGTGAGCTGTTGTTCTCATTCTCGCTACCCAGCAGTGTCAGCAGGGGAGCTGATAAAGCACAGCACATGGTCCCCTTCCGAAGGTTCTGACGTACCTAATCTTACACAGGGCCTAGGAGGCACTGGCGTGTTTGCAAACTGCCCCAAGTGATTTCAGTGCGAGTTCAGAGCAGAGAGCGTTGAGCCCTTCTGTGTGGGTGCTTGTTATGTATGTACGTCCCTGCATCCATCTCTCCTTCTTTGGCTAACATCCCTGATTTTTAGACTCACCCAGGCTCGGCGGGTCATTTCACCCCATCCAGCCTGCTTGGTTCAAGGGCGGATGAATGACTGGGGCAGCCCAGCTGGAAGATGCCTGGAGACCATGCAGGGAGCCTAGGCTGAAGAAGGACACTTCCTCTCTCCTGCTGGATTAGAATCTGGACAGATGTGGCCACCCTGTGAGGCTGGAGCAGGCCTGAGCACGGATACAAAATTGAGGTTCTGGCAGATGCAGAGAGAAAACCGCATTCGTGCTGACATTGTTTCCGCAGGGGTCCGGGTGTATGTGAAGTGGCTGTACCCCAGCGTTGTTCAGTTATGTGAACCAATTAATTCTCTGCTTTTCTTAGGGCATTTCGAGGTTGCTTTTTCTATCACTTGTAATGGCTTCCTAACAGATACATCCTTTTTTATAGAAAAAAAAAGGAGGTTCAGAGAGGTTAATTAACTTTCCCAAGTTCACATTAAAAAAATTCACAGCATTTCAACAAAAGAACACAGCTACCAACCATTGAAGGGGGACAAGATATAGGGCTGGTAAACCCTGGCTCTACTGTTCACTGACTTGCGGGGGGACTCTTTGACCCTTAGTGTCCTCATCAACAACAGCAATCAGTATTATGCCTGCTTGTAGGATTTTCACGTGGAGTACATGGGTTGCAACAGTCGTATTTTATCATCAGATTCTAAGCTTCTTGAGGGCCCAGAAAAATGCCTTTCCTTCTCTGCATGACCATTGTGTCTGGCTGCATGGAGAGATGCCTTAATATTTGTTGAGTCAGTGAGCATAGGAAGGGACTAACCCAGTGCAGCGTGTCATGAGTTCTCAGGTTTAGTAACGCATAGCATTGAAATTAATTCATCTTCCAGTGATGGATTTTCAGACAAGGGAAACGGGCGGACGTACTGAAAAGGACACAGGCTCTAGAGTCAGATGGCATCCAGTTTAGTCTATACTCTGCCTTTAGCCAAATTAAATACTCTCTTAGTTTTCCTCATAAGTAAAATGGGTTTGTAGCCCCCACCTTGGAAAGCAGGTAGGAGCTTCAGAATAGATCACATATAGTAAGTACTTCATAAATAGTACTTATTTGTTAAAGTTTCCAGGCACAGGGCTTCATAAACCGGAGGGTCAAAATCAAATATTAGTTTTGTCCTTAGCAAAAACAGTAACCATTTTTGTTGTTTGTGCCAGTGGCAAGGCATTTTTTGCACCCTGTATGTGCGTATGTAATATGTGGAGAAATGCCCCTCCCCCTGAAAAAAGACATCACGTCAAGTCCCTAGAACCTGTGGTGCAGTCTGGAAATGGAGACAAGTTCAGTTTCTGGAGACATTGTTTAAATCCTGGAGCAAGCCGTGCCTGAAACCCTTAAACTACTCTTGGGCTGTTCTGTTATATAAGCCAGTAAGTTCCTTTTACAAAAGAACAGATGAGAATGTCATCATTGCTCAAAACACATGGCAAGACAGATCCCAGAGCACAGGCTGGGGACTCACTCACCTCTTCGTCTCCCACTGTGCTAACTCCTATGGTTGCTGTAGCTTGCACCTGGCCCTCCTCTGTGGAATCTTGACCACCCTGGTGGTGCGCCCAGATTAGAATCAGCAGCAAAGCCCCTCTTGGCAAGACCGTCCCCTGGAGCCTGGGGTTGGGGGGCGGCACAGGCATTGGCTTCCAATCAGATAAAGTGCCGGTGGGTGCAGATGCTGCCCCCTTCACAGGGCACGGTGGGTTAGGTTTCACAGGCCGGACACATTTATAACAGCACAGTCTCCGTGCAGAGAGGAGGGAGGGCAGGCAAGGGCTGGTGGGAGATTTATCACCTTAATAGTAGCTCTGACAGGCCTTGGAGTGAGATGTCATGGGTCCACGGGGGGTGCGAGTGGGGATGGGCCAGGAGCTGATCAGAAACATAAATTTGGGGAGAGCAGCTGGGGGACAACTGGGCCCAGCTCTGCGCAGCCGCGGGCTGCCCTCGGAAATGATAGAGCTGATGTGTCTCAAGACACCATGAGAAGCGTGTTGTTCATATTAATGTATTTAATCCCCCAGCAACCCTAAGCGATAGGTGTTGCTCTCATGCCTCTTTTACAGATGAAGGAACTGAGGCACAGAGAGGTTAAGTGACTTGCCTCAGGCCACCCAGCTAGAAAGTGGCAGAGCTGGGACTATCTGACAGCATGGGTCTGTCTCGTTCTGAGCTATTCTTGAATCGACCACAGGAAGATTCCCATCACTTGGTCAAGTGTGTCCCATAACTGTCTGCGACAGACCAGCACCAGCAGCCTTGACTTTCCTGGGCAGTATCAGCTGGGGAACTTGCGTGTCCGTGGAGTTGGACAGGCCTAGGTTTGAATGCTTCCCCATCCCCCTATCCCTACTAGGCTGTGCGACATCGAGTAAGTGAATTTGCCTCTCTGAATCTTAGCGCATACTCCCACGCACCATTTAAGGTTGTGAGGCTAAACCCCAAAGAATGCAGGATACTAGTTTGGAAAAGTGGTACATGGAGCTCAGCTCTGGGCGCAGCCGTGGGTGCTTGTCTTCCACCCTGCAGGCTTGAGAGCAGTGGTCCCCGAGCCGGCTTTGCAAAGAAAGCCTGTTGCCGAGGGCATGGCACGAACTAGGAGTAGAGCTTAGTTGCAGGCCGCCTGCGCCAGCAGCTGACCATGGGCATCTCACTCCTGCTTTAAGCCTCAGTTTCCCCACATCTCATGGGCTAGGGCAGCAGTTCACGTGTTCCACACTGGAATCACCCGGCCTCCCCTTACACACCCTGCCTTACTTGATCGGGGTGGGACAGGACTTTTGGTGTATTATTTTAAATTAGGGGTGGAATTGTGTCCCCCCAAACGATGTTGAAGTCCTGCCCCCCCAGTACCTGTGAATGTGACCTTACTGGAAATAGGGTTGTCATCAGCAGTTGAAGGTCAAGTTGAGACTGAGTTAAGACTAGAGTGGGCCTAATCTTGTGACTGGTGTCCTTATGAAAGGGACATTTTGAAACAGAGACACTCACAGCCACGTGAGGCTGAAGGCAGAGATTAGAGTGACACAGTTACGAACCATGGAGCCCAAAGATGGCCAGCAAACCGCCCAGAGCTGGGCCTCCTCAGACCCCACAAGAAATCAGCCCTGCTGACACAACACCCTGATCTCGAACTGCGGGCCTCCAGACTGTGGGAGAGGACATCGTTTAAGCCGCCCGGCTCGTGGTCCTTTGTTACGGCCGCCGCGGGACACTCACACGCCAGGTGGTTCTCATGTGCTGGCTTATTGGAAACAGAACACAGCCGAGCTTCCTCCTCACTCGTAAATGTTCACATCCCTGGGGCTCTTTCTTGGAAATGATGGGGTTCTAGAGCACTCCTGGGACAGAGATAAATTCTAACAGAGGACAGGTCTTTTTGGGGGTGACCCTCCGGAAGGTCCAGGTAAAGGGAGGGGGCCTCGATCTTCGGTGCAGACAGGTGGGTGTGGGAAAGGTCACTGCGGGCTTCACCTCGCAGCGGAAGCCGTGGCCGCCTGCTGATACCCACCATAAGGGGACACAGGGGCCAGGAGGTAATATTGGTGCAAAACACTCAGATAAGGGAAGCAAACAGGGCCTGGCTGTCCTTCCTGGCAGACCATCAAAGCCCGTCACCCACCAAGGTAGCGGGTGTTCCAGGAACCCGTCCTGGTTGGCAGCTGGTCACACGGCCCAGACACAGTCCTCTTGCCGCCCTCCTTTGCACCCACTGTCCACGGCTGCTGGACATGGAAGGGGTGTGGAGGGTCCCGAGAGAGTAGCTGCAGACACGGAGGGGGCGTCGGGGGTAGAGCTAGGAGGCACGGCGGGCCTCTGGGGTCGAGAACCGAGGGTAGGAGTTGCTGGTCCACACACACCAGCTCATTCTATCACTGGTCCTGCTTCAGGGCTGAGAAGTCTGTGCGTCAGAGAGCAGGCTACCCGCCGGGCCACAGGGCTGGGTGGTCACAGACAAGGATGAGAGCATGGGCCCTTGGGACCCAGTGGTGATGACGGGGTTATCTAGGAGCACCCAGGGTTTGCTGGGTGCCAGGCTCTGGGCAAGTGGCCTCCTTCTCGCCCCACCGGAGCCCAGGAAAGCGCTCTTATCCCCACCAAAGTCTGAGGGCCAGCTTGGGTGTGGGGGGAACAGGAGCCCTGTGCTGTGCCAGACGGTGCTGACCATCCCCCAGGACAGGGGTTCTAATGGGCGATTGCACCCCACAGTGGGCACTGGCGATGTCTGCAGACAGTGTTGGTTGTTGAAACTGGGGGAGGGGGTGCTACTGGCATTTACTGTGGGGGCCAGAGGTGCTGCTCAACACTTCACAGTGCACAGGACGGTCCCCCACAAAGAATCATCCGTCCCCAAATGTCAACAGTGCTGAGGTGGGAAAGCCCTGTTCCTGGCCCAACTTCCCATAAGATGCTCCGAGATGGGGCTGTTGATTGGTTGTTTCAGGTGGAGACGGTTTGTGCTGTCCTGTTCCTTACGGGGCACAAGGACATAGGTGTACAATTCTGCGTGATTCCGGAGTGGCTGAGTGTGGTCTGTGGGGATCTCCCATTTAACCTCTCACTGCACAGCTGAGGTGCCAGGGCCAGAAGCAGGATTCGAGCTTTGCCCAAAGCTGACTCACAGGCCGTGCCGCGCCCCCCCCCCCCCCCCCCCCGGCTCCGAGGCTTCCCTCAGTTCCCTGCTTATTCCTCCTTGGACTCCACTGTCCACTCACAATCCAGAGTGACCCCCTTGAAGGCAAATCCAACTCTATCGCTTATTGCTGGACACATTCCGGCAGCTTCTGTGCACAGTTAGGGAAAATTACAAAACCCTCCCTGGGGCTCCTCAGCCCCTGTATGATCCTGCCTCACCGTCCCCCTGACCCCTTGGCCTCCCTGCTGCTCTGCCAAGTGCAGTCCTACCACAGGGCCTTTGCACGGTGCTGTCCTCTGCCTGCAAAAGCCCCCAGCCATTTTCAGGACTCACTTCTTACCTCTGCAGCTTGGTCGTCATCAACACTTCCAGTGAGCCCTCCGTCTAAAGAGGCACTCTTGTTCCTTCATTCTCTAGCCTCACCCCGATGTGTTTTTCTTTGTAGTATTTATCACCACATTGTGTATTTATTTATCCATTTATTCTCATGTTTGTTTACGGTCTGTTTCCCCCACCGGCCTGTAAACTCAGAGAAGGCCGGGCCTCGGTTGGCTGTGGTTCATGCTGCATCCTCAGCTCTGAGCACAGAGGATGGTGGCAGGACCAAGGTCTCCCGAGGGTGCAGACCTGAGGCCACAGGGCATGCCCCTCCCCACCTCCCATCACCTGCCAGCTCAGTTCTTCGCAGGAACAACCCCGGGAGGTGATGGGCCTTTGTGCACTTGCTCAGAAGAAAGGAGAAAACTCACTGTAGCCGGATGCATGGTGACCCCCACCCCCCAAGAAAGATACGTCCGTGTCCTCATCCTCAGGACCTGTGGATGTGACCTTATTGAGAAATGGCATCTTTGCAGATGTGATTAAACTAAGCATCTTGAGATGAGGTCATGCTGGATTGCCTGGCCAGGCCCTGAATCCAGTGACAAGTTTCTTATATGAGACACAGAAGAGACACACGCACGGAGAGGGCATGTGAAGATGGAGGCAGAGGCTGGAGGGAAGCGGCCACAAGCCAAGGGCGCCTGGAGCCCCAGGAGCTGGAAGAGGCAGGAAGGACCCTCCCAAGGTCCTCCAGAGGGATCCTGGCCCTGCCCACACCCTGATATCAGACTGCTGGCTCCCAGGACTCGGAAACAATAAATTTCTATTGTGGCAGTTCCTTGCAGCGGCCCTAGGAAACTCGTACCTCACCTAGTAGATGCTCAGAAGTCTGACTGTTTCTTTCAGTTGCCCTGTAATCCGTGAGGTGCACAAGCTAGGTGGAAGATTGGCTCCCAGCCTAGTGTCTGCGAGAAATGAGGGAGTTGCTGAGAACTCAGCCAGCGTCACATTCCTGCAGTGGAGGGCAGGGAGAGTTGAGGGGTTGAGATGGGGAGCAGATTTCCTTGTAATCAAATCCAGAAGTTGCCTGTAAACCTTATTCCAGGAGACCCCCCGGGTCCCGAGCGTGGGCAGCGCAGTGGTGGATTTGATTCCTTCAAGCAGGCAGATTCCTGGGGCCTGGCCATCCGGTGATTCCGGCCGAGGACCGTGGGGAAAGTTCCAAGTGTGTCACTGAAGCAGCGTTGTCTCCCTGGGGCCAGAGTGAGCAGCTGGCTGCCGTCATTCTCACTGATCACCTCGGCAATGGGGGCCCCTGGGGACAGAGCGGGCTGGGGGCTCTGAGGGAAGGGCTGGGAGCTGCTCCTCGTTAACCCACTGGGAGGAATCGGGAAAGGGAAGGCGACCACGAAGCTGCTTCCCAACTGTGACTGTGACCATCCGGGCGGGTGTCCCATGAAACCGTGGGCCAGAATCCCAAGATCCAGCATCCCTGCGCTGGGTAGGGCGGATGGACGCTGGAACAGGGCCTGGGTTGGTCCTCACTGCACAGTGCTGGTGCCCTGGGGGCGTGGGCATGTCCTTTGGCCTCCCTGAGCCCCGTTGCCTCCGTCTGTATGGGGGAGGGTACAGTGAAGGTCACAGCAGACTGCACAAGAGCCTGGGGTCAGGCCTGGGTTTGAGTCAGGCTCCGCCACACACTGTGACTCCGGGTGGCTCTGAGTAGGTCACTGACTGCCCTAAGCCGCAGTTAACTTGCCAGTAAGGAGATCGTAGTAGGGACTGCCGATAGGGTCGTTGTGAGGTTCAAAGAGAAAATGTATATCCAGTGTAGCCAGAAAAAAAGGAAAGACTTTTTATCATCCACATCACAGGCGTGTGAGTGTGGAATGTTTTGAGTTTCTAATAGTCGTTACTGCTAACAGCTGTGTGACCTTGGCTACTTTACTTACCCTCTCTGGTTTTCCATTTCCCTTTTCTGAAAAATGATTGTTAAAGGATCCAACTTACAGGCTGGTCTCAAGGATGAAATGAGATTTCGACCTAGCGCAGTGCTCGGCACCCGGGCGATGGCTCGTACCCGTCATATGTCGCGACGGTGGTGCTGTGCCCCTAGTCACAGTGGCCTTCTCTGCGTGTGGCCTGTGTGGTCTGTGCATGACCAGGCTCCCAGGGAGGGGGCTGGGAAGACTCCCTCATCAGCGTCTCGTCTCTCCCACTATTACTTGTCCCCCTCCACTGAAGGCCAGGCTGCCCCCACGAAGCTTACGTTACAAGGAGGAAGGCGCATGAGTAGTTCGCAAACAAGCAGCTGAAAGAAGTTGACACAGTGCTGACGGGGTGAGCATGCCAGCTGCCTCGCTGTGTCCTAACCCTGCAAAGTCAGGCTAAGTCCTGTACACCAGTTACCTCTTCTAACGTTCCCCCAATAGTCTTAGGAAGTGGGCAGTAGTATCATCCACCATTTCACTTACAGGGAAACCGGGATACAGAGAGGTCAAGTCACCTACCCAAGGTCACATAGCAGAGGCAGGAGTTGAACTAGGGCAGCGTGGTTTCAGAGCCCTGTCTTCTAATCACCTTGCTGTATTGCGGGTGTGTGTGTGTGTGTGTGTGTGTGTGTGTGCGACTGTGTGCACACATGCCTGTGTGTGTGCACAGCTGTGCGTGCAAGTGCCCATGCAGGCCCATGTGTGTGCACATACACAAGGCTGTAATGTTGGGGGCACGTCTTTAGAGTGTGCTACCGGAGGAGGCTTGTTGGAGGAGGTGGCATTGGCTAAAACGAAATGAGACAAACAGTGTAAGACACAGGGAAAGTCCCAGGCTGAGGACTGGTGAGTGCAAAGGCCCTGGGGAATCAGCCGATGGACTTTCCAGAGCCAAGAGTCGGTGGTGCCCCCGTAACCCCGTGTGCCCATGTGGAAGCCCCCTCCTTCTCCGTCTCCCTCCACCACGTGTAGACACCCCACCTGGCCAGGTGCTCTGTCAGCAGCGTTCGCGGACCCATCCTCTCGGGCTCTCCCCTCTCCACCCTGTGTGTCCCTGGTTCCCGCCAGGCCGTGAGGGCCTCCCCTCTGGGCACGCAGTGCTGGGCAGGAGCCTCTCTCCACCTGGTCGCCAGGGCCCCGAGGGCTCTGGCCGTCTGTCAGGACCCGACGCCCCGGCTTCTGGACAGCCACTGAGGGACTAATGTGTTTTACATCCCTGCTCCTTCTCCAAACTCTGAATATGAGATGCGGTTTTCAAATTCTTTGGCAGAATGCTTTTTACAGGGCTGAGGGGCTGGTATCTTCCCTGCGTCCTGGCTGGCTGGGCTGCCACGAAGTCTCAGTGGGAGGAAGTGGGCTGGGGGCAGCTCCCGTTTTCTCCTGGAGCCCGTGGGGGAGCTGGGAGGTGGGGTAGCTGTGGTGCCAGGGCCCCTGCGGCCTCAGGAAACCGCGCTAGCTATCTTGAGTCTCTCAGGAGACTTGAAGCTCTGGAGTGGGGCCTGGGGCCAGGGGCTGGGGGCTGCGGGGCAGAGCTGCCCTGGCACACCTGCCCTGGAGGGCTCCAGTCCAGTTGGGGGAGACACACGCGTGTTATACACCGTGGAAAACCGTGACTGCCTGCGGGAGCCCCTGAGATGCCCCCTGAGCTCCTTCTGGGTGGGCGGCCTGCCCTGGAAAGGAGGTGGGCTGGTGTGTGCAGCAGCAGGCTTGGGTGGGGCCGCGGTGTGTGCGAGGATGAAAATACGTTTGTGCGAATGGAGGCCAAAGCAGAGCGGGACTAGCCCCACCTCTACCTTCTGCGTTTAAAGTCCCCGCGGACGCTGTCACACGCATGATTGGTTGCCACAGAGTCCCTGAACTGTACACTTATGATGGCTGTGCTTTTCCCTGTGTACATATTCAGCGGAAAGGTCAAAAAGCGTTTGTCACCCAAAACATCTGGAATCACACCAACATGTTCAAAATGTGTGTGGTTTCTGGGTGTTGGGATTCCGCAGAATTCGCCTGCTCGCCCCTCGCCCCCACAACGGTTTCTCAGCTGTGTTCCTATAGTCTATGTTTGTTGGTTTTACAATGAATATATGGTATATTAAGTGTTTAAAGATGCCCACCTGTCCTGGGGAAAGTTCGTCTGCCTGTCACACCTTGTGTCCAGTTGTGACTTCTTATTAGAGCCGTGGGATTAGCATCCCTGGATGCAGGGTCTTCCATCAAATGCAGACAAACACCCTGATCTCAGTCGCGTTCTGCAGCTGGGCCTGGCGGACCTTCCCACAACAGTCTTGGGGAAGGAGAGGCTGAGGGAGAAGGCAGACTGGTGTCGTTAGTCCGGGAAGCCCCTCAGTGCAGAGGCGGGGACGGGCATTATCTCTGGCGGGGCCCTTTCCTTTGGAATTCAAGATCAACTCCTGGGTCTGTCACCCGTTCATTCATTCGTTCAGCAAATATTGGCTGCATATCCGCTAAGGGCCAGGCCCTGTTCCAGGTGTTGGGGATACAGCTGTGAATCAAGTCCTGTTCTCGGGGGAGCTATAGCTGAGTGTGTGTGTGGGTAGACGTTCTGAAACCTGGGGAGCAGTAAGTTCTGTGAACACCAACAGCGTGAGTAAGGGGTGGAGAGAGATGGGATGTTCTTTTAGCCACACAGGGCGGCAGGCCTCCTTGACAAGATGAAGTCAGAGCAGAAACCTCAGTGAGGGAGAAGGAACGGGCAAGCCGGGGCCCTGGGGGAGCATGTGCTCAGCCAGGCAGCTAGCGTGGCCGGAGTGGAGGGGCCGTGGGAGTGTGGTCAGAGAGAGGCCCAGGTGGCGGGGGTGGGCTGGGCAGACAGGTGGTCTTGGTAAGGGCTCTGGTTTTCTTCGGAATGAGATGGAGGCCACCGGGCCATACAGAATGTCCCTGTGTGGCAGTTGTACACACCACACCTTGGAGAGGCGGGCCCGTGACCTTCCCCTTGAACCTGGGTGGGCTGGTGACTGAGCGACAGGATGCAGTGGAAGCGATGCTCCGTGTCTCCCAAGGCTGGGCCAACAAGGCTGTGCAACCCTTGCCTTGTTTGTGGAGCCCTGACGGCCGTGTACGAAGTCCAACCGACCTGAGGCTGCCACGCTGTCAGGAAGCTCGAGTCGTGCACGGAGTCCACACGCTGACATTCCATCAACAGTCCCAGCGGGCCTTCCTCTTCCCAGTTGTCCCAGGCCAGTTGCCAGGTGTGTGACTAAAGAAGCTTCCAGAAGATTCAAGTCCTTGGACATCCGCATTCCCTCACCTCACCCCAGCCATTTGAATCTTCCCAAATGAGGCCCCCCAAAGGTGTGCATCAAAGAAAAGCCATTTCTGTTGTGTTCTTAGCAAATTCCTGACCTGCAGAATCCAGGCGCATAATAAAATAGTTGTTTTGTGGCCCTAGGTTTTGGGGTGGCTTGTGACGCCTGGGTTTAATGGTGATCGTGGCTTGTTGTCGCATCTCATGCCGAGGGTTTGGGTGCTCCCTCCGGGCCCGGTGCTGTGCTGAGTTGAGCATTTCTGATCTATGACCTTGTTTAACCTTCACAGCTCCCCTGGGAAGTAGGCGTTGTTACCCCAGTTTAGACAGAGAGAGAAACAGGCCTGTGACAGTCAAGTGGCCGGCTGAGGGTCACACGCCAGCATGAAAATAGTGAACTTGCCCAAGACCTGGCTCTCGACTGCTGTCCCCTCAGCAACTCTGTGTCCTCATGGCTTTGTTTGCTTCCCTACGGCTGGACGCATCTCCTCCAGTCTCCTTCTCTGGCTTGTTCAGCCAAACTACGGATTTAGAAAGGACCGTCATCCCATCCATCTCGTCGCTGCGTTGCACAGAAGAGGGAACTCAGGCTCAGAGACATGGGACAACTTGCCCAGGGGAGCGGGGGTGCAGCCAGAACTATAAGCCACCCCTTTGGATTACAGGTCCCAGGCCACTGCTGACGCATTAGCTCTGTCTCTGAAAATGGCTAAGGGTTATATACGTGCCTAAGCTGTGAGTCCGCGGGCCCAGGGGGAGACGCCTGTGACTTTGCTTTCTTCCCCAACTTTGAGGTACTTGAAGGCACATACTTTCTTATTTAACCTGATTCCTTGGATAACTGAGTTTCTGACATCTTCACAATGAGGATGACGATAGCAATGAGGATAAAAGGGAAGACGCGAGCTCTCGTGGGCTCTTTCTAAGGGAGCCACGAGGTCCCAATTCTCACCTTTAAGGAACTAGCATGGAGAGTGTGAAAGGCTCATCGTGGACAAAGCAGGTCCTGCACTAGCTTTCAACTAACTGGCCCTGCTCTTTGGAGCAATATTTGAATTCACAGAACAGGATGACCAGAAGGGATGGGGCCCAGGTCTGTGGTCTAACTCTTTTCTCTGTTGCAGGGGACCACTTGGACCCCTGGCTCCCATGGCCCACCCGCCCAATCTCTTTATTTATGCCACCTGAAGCTTGCCATATGTTTCCAGGCTGTTCAGTGGAAGAACAAGTATTGAACCCAATGAGAGCAAACCCCAGAATTCTAAGCTGTACTGTGTTTAACTTGGGTAGTTCTGTACATAGTATTTTGGCTTGTGGGTCCCACAGTGTGGACCCTCTCCCCTCTCCTTCCTCCCAAGTGATTTTGTTATTGGCGGAGAAAGCGGAATCAGACAAACCTGGTCTGAATCCGAGCTCTGGTAGTCACGGCTGTGCCCTTGGACACCTTACTCTAGGTCTCTGAGTCTCCTCTCTAGAGGGAAGTTGTGATAACACCTAACTCATGAGATGGCAGGGAGGATGGAAGGGGAATGCACGTGAAAATTCCTGACGCCCGCTGGACTCAGGCACGGCTTCCTTGTTTTCCTTCTTAGAAGGCTTTTATGGATTCAGGTAGAGACATGGGCTGCTGTCTCCCTCCCTACATCGTCACCGTCTGCAGAATCACACAACCCCCCTCTCAGTGTTATCACTCTTCCCACAGCCCTGGCACTCGGTGCTTTCCTGAGATGCAGCTGAGAAGGCAAGTCAGAGTCCCCCAAGGCTCTTGCTAAGGGAGACTCAGCTGGGACGTGAGTCTCTTCCCAGCGGTTTGTCGGCATTGGATGCCCTCTCCCTGGGAAGCACGGTGGGGCTCAGGCTTGCAGGTCTGTTCCAGTCAGCTGTCGCTGCATAACAAACCATCCCAAAGCTGTGGCTCACCAGTCCGGGCGTTGCCTGGGCTCAGCCAGGAGGTTCTCACTCAGGCTGTCTCACACAGCTGCCGGTAGATGGGCTCATCTCAGAGGCTTCTTTTCTCCTAGGAGCTGGGCTGGGAAGACTCACACAGCTGGGCCTTGGGGCAGCTGCAGCTCCTCGGGCATCTCTCTCCCTACGTGGTCCCTCCAGGGTGATGCCTTAGGGCATCCAGACTTCTATGTGCTTCACATGCCTGACTCACTGGTCCACTGTGTGATGATCACATGGAAAAGAATTCTGGGTAGAAGGAATAGCAGTTTCAAAGCCTCTGAGCTGGGAAGTGTTGCTTCAGTTTCCCTCTCTGAAATGGGAATGGTACTTCCTCGTGGACGGTGCTGTTGGCTGAATCGAGTGAGATGAAGCAGGTGAAGTGTGGACACGCCATTGCTCAGGGATTGGGGAACTCCCTTGCCACAAAAGGCACACTTTCCAGGGACTCTGGGAGGCTGCTCCAGAGGAGAATTGTACACGGAGGGAAGCCCGATCTGCACACAGCTCACCATCACCGATGCCCTGCGCCAACTCAGAGGCCTGGGTCAGACTGGAATCTGGACGTGGGGACATCTGTCACCATGGGGGGGCATTTCTTCTGCCCCTTAACGCCAAAATTATGAATGGCTCCACTGTGCTTTGCCGACAGCGAAAACAGCCCTCCACATGGTGCCCGTCAATAACGATGTATTTTTAGCAGCAGCCTGCACTGGGGAAGCCGAAAACCTGCACTTGAAAGCACAGGCATGGCCTTGCAGCTGCCTAGACAGGGACTCAGGGCCCTGGGTTTGGGGACAGGTCCGAGGGGAGGTGAGTGAGCTGGAGGTCAGAGGACAGGTCACATTTGTTTCTCGGGGTGGGACACCGGGCCCAATACCTGGGTGGCCTCTCTTTAAAAGGCAGGAGGCTGAGCTGTGACCCTGGTGCCTCTGTCCCCATCCAGCCCTTGCCCACCCGGGGCCCAGCCTGTGACCGCAAAGCCCATGAGGTGAGCTTGTGGACCTGGCTGCTGGCTGACGAGGCTCGGGCTGTCAACGAGGCCTGGCCCACAAGTCCTGAGAGCACCTGGCCCCGTACTGTACGCTGGGGGATGGGGGCGGGGCTATCTGGTCTCGCATTTGCCGCTTCTGGTCTGGGGGCTTCGTGAGGGCTGTGACTGCAAAGGGGGATATGGCCCCAGGACAGGGGTGGCATAAGAGCCATTCCTCCCTCCAAGTAGGACGAGGAAGCATCTAGAACCGGTGGACGGGAGGAACCAAGAAGCTGTCCCACCCACATGCCAAGGAGACAGGGCAGCAGGGTCTACACACTCACTCCTCCCAAATACCTCTTTGCTTCTTGCTTCATTGGCAGGAAACTTAGAGGAGATAATCAACGTTACACTTCTTAAATCAAAACAACTATAATTTTTCTATAAAAAATAATAGATGCTCATTAAATATTTTCTAAATAATATAGAACAACCTAAAGAAAAACAAAAACAAAGAATTGTTCCCACCCATCAAAGAAAACCACCCTTTAACCATTTAGTGTTTATGGTTCCAGACCTCTTTATTTTGATGATTATTTCTTTCACTATTTGTGTGTATTTATTAATAGGCACTAACCGTGATACTAACTTGCTCTCTTTTCTCATCCTTCCGCCTGTACCCAGGCCCATTTCTCCCCTCCCACCTTGGCCCCCCTCAGAATCTCACCGCGTCTCCCCAAGTGAGCCATGGAGCAGAGGATTCTGGGAGAGGGAGGCGGGCAGTGGGGGAGGGGCAACACAGGACAAAGGGGTCTTGTTTTCCATGTGGGCACAACCCCCCTGGACCCCACTGGCGAGTGTGTCGGTTCCTCGCAGAGTCAGCGTCCTGCCCCAGAGTGAGTGAGAGGCTAATTAAGAGGGCTCGCTCCGGCGTGAGTGCTGGCTGCGCATCAGAGGACCCAAGGTGATGACTGTTTTGGTCAGGAAGCTGGGGACATTGTAGCGGGGGAGGACAAGCCAGGGCACAGAGGTGCCGGCTGCGGCCTCCCCCCAGCCCCCGCCCTTTATCAGTTTCCTCCTCCCCCTGGCTGCAGACAAAAGGCTGCCGGTACCTGGGGGCCGGGGAGACACTATGACACAGGATGTTCCCAGCATTTTGGATATTTCCTCTGCCGTCTGATTGATACGTCCTAGAGAAAGCGCTGGGATTCTCCAGGGAGCGCGGGGCTGTAAAAACTCCAAAACACAGTAATAACAAAGCCGTAAATCTGGGGCTGCCACAGCAGCTCTGGGCTCAGGGCGACCAGCCCAGGCCACACAGTGCGGCCACCAGAGGCCCAGGGACTCATAAGTGGTCAGAGTCCAAGGGGCGGAACGTGGTGGGAGTGACGTTCTCCTGTTCTCCATGGGTGGTGGTTAGGGCTTGTTTTCATCAGGTGCGTGAGCTCATCCCGTGAGGCCCAAATGGGACCTGGGTAGGCAGTGGTCTTGGGGCAGCACTGGGGTGTAGGGCCAAGGGCTCCAGGTTTGGTGCCCAGAAGAGAAGGTCTGGATCTTATCTCTGTTCTCTGTCAGACAAGCAAGTTGCTTGACTTTCCTCCTCATAAAATGGGGCTAATGATGACACCCGCTTATGGGATTTTCTTGTGAGGGTAAAAAGAGCCGATGTCTGTTAGGCATGGAGGGTGATGCCGTGGAGACGGCCTGCACTCACTGCATATCCACCCTCCCTCCTACCCGCTCTTCTCATGAGCACTGTGTCCCTTCCACAAACAGCAGCCACTCCAGGTGTTTTACAGAGAAGATTTAATATGGGGCTGTGGATTTGTAGGTGGTGGTTGAGTGGAGACATCAAGTAGGGACAGTGAGGTGCCACCTGGGTTAGCAAGAGCAGAAAGTCACCAGCACTCCCTGGGCTGGAGGAACAAAGGAGGGAATGGTGTCATGGAACCCAGCAGCCAGGGCTACCTGGTGAGAGCTGGCACCTTCGTGGTCCTGTCTGCTGGGAACAGGGACCATGGAGGGAGGGATATTCCCACAGGAGAGGAGCAGAGAGAGAGAGAGAGAGAGAGAAGGAGAAATACTCCAGCTTTTCCCTCCTCTTGCCCTGCCCAGCTGCACCAGTGTCTCCCATTGGCTGAGCTTACCCAGGCATCTGAGAGCAAGGGGGCCTGGGAAATGTAGTTCTCTGAGATACAAAGCAGTGAGAAGTGGGAGGGGACTGTCCTGACCAGCACAGACCAAAGGTCAGGTGGCTAATGATGGGGTTCTGGGGAGAGATTTCCTGGCCTTGCATCTCAGGTCCCCACTTCTTAGCTGAGTGACCTTGAGTGAGTTATATAACATCTTTTGGCCTTGATGTCCTCATCCACAAACAGGGGATGGTGGACATTTTTAGCGTATTGGGTTGTTATGGAGAGCAAACATGATAGCATACATGAAGCCATCAGCACACCCTCGATAAACATCAGCCGGCACATAGTTCAGAAAACTGGATTCAAGCAGAGATCAGACCAAGGCCTGAATTCACCAGCAAACATTGTCCAGCTCTCAGCATCGACCTGGTACCTCTGGGCTTGGGCCCCTTTTCAAAGAAACAGGTATAACAACCACTTTCTTGGGAAGGAATCACTCATAAAAGCTCACCGCATCCTCTGCCAAGAATGACATAAGCTCCATGCTGAAGGTGGGAAGGAAACAGGTTGAGGGCATCTCCCCTGTCACCCACATTCTTCAGGGGTTAGAAAACCATTAGCTGTTACCACAGTGGAGACATTCAGCAATGGCCACCGGTCATCGGAAATGCGGGCATAGCCCTGCTTCTCATTTCCCCGTTCAGGGATCTAAACGTTCCTGACACCCTGGCACAGCCTGTTGGCGTGATTCTCATCCTGGTTGAGTACACACTGAGCTCACAAGTGGGAAGAAAATGTTCCGTTTCTGTATGGGGGCCTCTGAAGTGACTTCTTCACTTCCTGGGCAGGTCTTGAAGGAGGCCATGGAGTAATTCTCACCATGCCCTGGCTGAAGCCAGTGGGGACGTCTGTTGCAGAGATGGGGAGAGGTGGTGTTGCTGAAATCCGCCCACCTGTTCCAGATTGCATGGAGGACCCCCAGGGATCAGATCATGTGAGGCGCTGGCTCTTGTCTGGGCTTCCTGCCTTTGTCATGCCACTGACAGAGTGGGCTATCTAAACCAAACGTGCTGGGGAACTGGGGAAAGCCAGATTTCAGATGTGTTTTGGATTACTTCTCAACTAGCTCTAAGCTGAGCTGCGGTGTCTGACGTGAGATAAGCCTTTGTCTCAGCGAAGCATCCACAGAGGAGGTGATGATGGTGCTGTGATGATGATGCTAATAACGATGGTGGTGGTGATGATAAAGATAACGGTGATGGTGATGATGACAAAGATAACGGTGATGGTGGTGATGATAAAGATAACGGTGATGGTGATGGTGATAAAGATAACGGTGATGGTGATGGTGATAAAGATAACGGTGATGGTGGTGATGATAAAGATAACGGTGATGGTGGTGGTGATAAAGATAACGGTGATGGTGATGGTGATAAAGATGACGGTGATGGTGATGATGATAAAGATGACGGTGATGGTGATGGTGATAAAGATGACGGTGATGGTGATGATGATAAAGATGACGGTGATGGTGATGATGATAAAGATGACGGTGATGGTGGAGATGATAAAGATGACGGTGATGGTGATGATGATAAAGATGACGGTGATGGTGATGGTGATAAAGATGACGGTGATGGTGATGATGATAAAGATGACGGTGATGGTGATGATGATAAAGATGACAGTGATGATAAAGATGATGGTGATGGTGATGATGATAAAGATGACAGTGATGATAAAGATGACGGTGATGGTGGTGATGATAAAGATGATGGTGATGGTGGTGATGATAAAGATGACGGTGATGGTGGTGATGATAAAGATGACAGTGATGATAAAGATGACGGTGATGGTGACGATGATAAAGATGACGGTGATGGTGGAGATGATAAAGATAACGGTGATGGTGATGATAAAGATAATGGTGATGGTGATGATGATGTTGATTGCGATGATGATGGGGGTGGTGGTGGTGATGTTGGTGTTTGTGGTGGTGGTGATAGCTATCATTTTTAGAGTGTTGTCAGCCAAGCGCTGTGCTAAGTGCCATATACATTCCGTTTAGTCCTCCCAAGAGCCCAGTGAGCCAGATGAAGAAACTGAGGCTCAGAGGAGTAAAGTAACCTGCCTGTGGTCACATCACTGATAGGTAGCCGGGTACAGTTGTAGCAGGTCTGTCTGGTGCCAGAGCCCACGTGCACCTGTACTACCTGCTGGCCCCGTGCCAGGCACAGTGCAAGACCTTGGGGATGCCGTGATCACTAAGATGCAGGAAAACGAGGCCTGGAGCTCGAGGTCCCGGTGCAGTGAAATGAGACTTGCTAAAGAGCAGACTGTACCGTCCCGTCAAAGCTACCAGGGCTGCCAGATTCTGGGGACCAACCCCACCCAAGAGTGGAGAGCATAGACCGCCATCTTGGGAGGAGGTGGGAGGGTGGAGGCACCCCTTCCCCCATCGTTTCCGCACACGTTATCAGAGAGTGGCTGGGTGATCAGTGGAGTCCGGGGGCCGGCAGGGAAAGGGGAGGAAAAGACAGCAGTGTGGATGTGTGTTGGGAGCTGCGTTTGCTGGACTGGAAGGTGCCGACAAAGAAACTTGGAGTCCTGACTGCCAGCCCGGGAGGTGTGTGCACAGGCCTGCGTGACATGGGCTTTGGGACTCAGGATTCCAGAACCTTCTCTCCCAGGACTTCGGACAAGAGACTGCACCTCTCCCAGCCTCGGTTTCCTTGTCTGTTCCCAGGGACTAATGGAGTAACTCCTCCTAGAGCTATCGCAGGCGTGAACGAACCAGCACCCAGGATGCTGCAGAATGTGTCAGCTACGTCGGGATGGGGGCCTTGCCCTACTGTGACAGATCCAGAAACAGGCTTGGAGAGGCCAGGTCTAAGAGGCAGGGCCGGGGTGATAACTCAAGACCCCTGAGACCTGTCCCACGGCTTGGGCACAAGCCTGAGTGGCTTTACTGCCCCTGAGTCCTTGTTGCACACTCACCTGTTGTCC
This sequence comes from Phocoena phocoena, assembly GCF_963924675.1. Lineage (NCBI taxonomy): Eukaryota > Metazoa > Chordata > Mammalia > Artiodactyla > Phocoenidae > Phocoena > Phocoena phocoena. The sequence goes on along the minus strand of NC_089238.1, from coordinate 57,143,847 downwards.
CCAGCCGCAGCATCACCTCCTTATTTTATATGGAAAACACAGGCATCATAGATCTGTGACTTATGATAACACCATTTACGTAAAGAGAACTGAGTTGTCTTTTGGTCCGGGAACTACATGATGCCCCTGTGAGATGGTTGGGGACCCCCTGGTGAGTGGAGACACCAGGTGGGGACATGCTGGCCCAGCTGCCCCATCTATTCTTGAAGAAGCATTTGGCTTTAAGAACGAGAAGGTAATAAAGAAAATGGGAGGGAAGCTGCCCTTTGCCTTCCACCTTTGGAACCACGGCAGGAAGAGCCCGCATTCAGGGCCGGGGCCGCCGGCAGGGCTGGAGGACTCCCACTCGCCCTACCGTCAAGTCCTTCCTGTGACACCTGCGTGTGCAGACAGCAGGTGAGAAAATGCAGCTCAGGTGGGTGGTGCTGAGGGTCACCGCTGCGGGCCGGGATTCCCCTCCTGCTCTGCCTTCACAGCTCTTGGCCCCACTCCAGGCTGCCGCACAAGAGATAAGACTCCTGAGCGCACACCCAGCTCATCCTGTGGGTTAGGAAGGAAGGACTCCAGACACAGTTAGAAGTGTGTCGGGGAGAGTGGAACGTTCTCCGGAAATGTATTATCATCAGAGCTGGCCTCTTGCCTCCCGGGAGAGAGTGCATGCGTGCTTATCGAGCCTACGTTCACCTCCCAACCTCCTGTATGAAGTCCTTTTCATCAAAAATGAAGCCAAAAATCAGAAGTTGCTCCCCTGCATGAACTTTTCTTTCTGCGGCATTTTGAAGAGAATCCGAGAGGCCCCAAAGGAGGAGACCTAAGCACCCCTGGTTTAGGGGGGTTCTGATCACCCAGCGGATTCAGAAACTTCACCTACCTGCTCTGTGCCTCAGTTTCCCCGTTTGCAGACGGCCTGAGAACACAGGAGGGTATTGCGTGGAGGACCTCCAAGGTCCTCTCTGGGTGCCCAGATTCCTTATCCGGGCAAAGAAACCCCAGAGGAAGCAGTGTTGCCTTGTGGCAGAAAGCAGGGCCTCTAGAGCGAGACTGTTGGCCCTAAGGCTCTGACTGCTGGTCGCGGGACGTGCCCCAGCAAGGATCGACACCGCTTTCTGCGTCTCCTCTGCATCTCGCTCTTCCCTTCGAAGCCCTCCTTGTCGCACACAGATGCGTGTTTCACGTCTGGGTCCCTGTGAGACTCTGAGCTTCGTTGTCTGTGACGCTCCTTCCCACGTGGTGATGGCAGAGGTGAGATGGAGCTGGGGCCTCGTGTGTGCTTTCTCCCTCTCGCTGGTCTGTGACCGCAGCCGGTCTTGGTAATGACTTCCAGGGAGCCCGGCGCCCTGCATCTCGTCAAGGCTTCTCCTGGAAGGCTGTGCCCACCATGGGCTGGGCAGGGCCCGCGGCATCACGCGCTCCAGGTGTTGGCTGCAGCGCTACCCCTCGGGGGTACTCGTGCGGCACCAGGAGGGGAAACCTTGCATCAACTCCAGGAAGAAAAAAACCCGTTCTCCCCACTTTCCCAGAACCCAAGGGCTTCCACGCTTTGGGAACGTGTTGACTTTGAACCTGAGCCCATCGTGGACCTGGACATGGATCAAAGAGGGTGTATTGTTTTTCCTAAAAGTGTCGGGACAGATCAGATCAGCAGAATTTCAGGTGCTGTGACTCAGCGTTTCCTCTGCTGCTACCACCTTCCCTGCTGGCCGGGAGAGGAGGAATACAGCCCTCTTCCTCAGGGAGGCGCCCTGTGCGGCGCTTAAGGTCGTGGGACTTGGCATCGACAAGATTCGGTTTAAATGTGCCTTTTACCAGCTGCTCAGGATGACCACGGGAGAACTCCTCTGCTTCCCTGAATCTCGGCATCTCTTATTTACAGTTGGGATGAGAGTGAGGGCTACACTCCTCACCACATGGTGTGGTCAGGATTAACAAGAAGATAGGAACTGCGCGCAAGTTCCTCGCAGGGCATTTGGCACGGACTGAATGCTCGCGTAGTGACCGGAACCTTCTGTCGCCTCTCCAGAGGTCGCCTAACCCTCGGCTGGATCATCCCGAGCTTCCCTCTTTAAGCACCTGCTTCTCTTCACCGAGAGCTTGCTTGGCTCAGAGGTGGATGGGGGCCACGCAGGGGGTCAGTGCCCCCAGAGCAGCACGCCCCCTCCACCGCCACAGTGAGAGGCGCGAGAAGGTGGGCAAACAGCCAGCCCTTCTGTCCTTCAGGGAGATGATTCCAAGGTGCCTTCACACGGCTCCACGAGTGTCCCCACCAGGCCAGCACCCCCGTTAACGCCAGCAGCAAGCTGTTCATCTTGCCCCTGGGTTGCCTCCTCCCTCCCGTTCTCACCCCCTCAGCCACCTCCAGGTGCTTCCTGAATTCACCTCCAAAATAGCTTACTGTCCCCACGTGTGCTTGGGGGGGACCCAACCAAGACAGCACTCACTAAATAGTTGCGGTTATTATTATTCAAAGGGGCTGGATGCAGAATGAGATTAAAGTACTGGTCAAGCTTTGTCCTCTGGGTTACATCTCTCGTCTTATCTCTACGATGCCAGATGCCGATTTGGAAACACCCATGTCCTTATTATGCAGACTTCTGTAGAGCAGCTAATAGGTGTCCGGTGCTGGGTGGGGAGCGAGGGGCCCGGAGGCCCACGGACAGCACAGGATCTGGGCTTCACCTCGGAATGTTGGGCGCTTTGGGGGGTTTGGGGTGGGAACCAATAGAGACCCTCACACCTGAGTTTTAGCATCGGGGGTCTGGAATCACCATGTTTTCTGGACTTTCTCATCTTTCTGGAAGGAGAACACATCGCTTGAAAGCTCCAAGAGTGGTGTGACAGGGAGCCTTGTGCAGGCGTTTGGGTGGGGGCAGTGGAGCTGGGCCAGCTTAGGAGACAGAGGGTCAAGCTTCAGGATTCCTGTGAGAATCCTATAAAGCTCATGGACTTTGGCCACAGGAAAGTGGACTCCTGCGTGGAATTCTGTACCCAGCTCCAGTGGGCTCACAGAGCCCCAAAGCCAGATGTGGACCCAGCTATCGCTCAGCTTGGTTGCATTTTCTAACAGTTCAGGCAGGAGGTTCTGAGGACTCTGGAGCTCAGTACTTGACTGCCTTGATGCTGGGGAGGGCTGCCACCTTCCCTCAAGGGGAGCCCATGAGAGCGGAGGCATTGCTTGGCATGTTGGGGCCCAAGGAGGCCAAGTGAGGCTGGACACGGGCAAGACCTTCACTGCAGGTGAAGTAAACTTTCCCTGGCATTGAACCCAGCGTTGCAGGTTAGATTTGGAAAGAGCTTTGGAACCCAGGGACGACATTTGCACGCACGCGGCTGGTTGTCAGCAACATTGGTGGAGCCGTCTGTTCCCCAGGCTGGCGCTGGGCGGGGGGTGGGGGTAGGGGTGGTGCTGGAGGTCTGTCCCTGCTCCGGGCTGCCTCATTCCATCTAAGCTGCCGCCGCTGCCGCCGGGCCGGCTCAGGGGACACCGGGCGTCTTGTGCAGGAACGCTCGCAGGCTCTCCAAGTCTGCTATTGATTTTCAAATTGCAAACAAGAATGTATTCATTCCCTGGGCTTCGCCATAGTCTTACATTATCCACTTAGAGTCACGTTACAAAAATAGCTTTAAACCATCTTACTTGAAATATTGGACACATCTACTCACTGACAGGGAGGTTTCGTTTGGTTGTCTAGCCGGGCTTTGGGGCATAACTTTTCACGCTGATGGTGTACACACCCGTCACTTTGACACAAGAGGGGATGTTGGTATTTATTTTTCCCTCGAGAAAATGATGGGGGAACAGGCAGAATAAAAAGAGTTTCCAGAACGGCCCACACCAAACCCTTGCCACGTCTCTGCGGGCATGGACTCTCTCCCGGGCCCTTGAATTCCTTTGGTTTGAGGGAAGAGCCCCTTTTCCAGCCCTAAAGAACGGGGCCTGCTGGAGATGTGGGCTCCTCTCACCCCTGGCTGCCCGCACTCCTACCACGTGGGGAGGCTTAAAAAAATGCCAGTGCCCGAGCCCCACCTGAGGCCCAGGAAGCCTTCATTCCCCATGGTCCTGACAGGCAGCCAGGTTGAGAAGCTCTGCTTCAAACAGCCCTGCTCTTTGGAAGGAGAACGAGGTTATCACAGCAGCTCAGAAGCAGCAGCGTGATCGGTGATGTATCTGCGTGGCCCCCTTACTGGTTCCCAGCTCTCCTGCTCCCACCCTCGCCCAAGGCCCCCCCATCTCCCACCTGGTGAGCCCACCTTCTTATTTTATTTATTTTTATTTGTTTTTTGTGACACTCAATTCAGTTGTATTAAAAAACTCTTTACTTTGAGATAATTGTAGATGCACATGCAGTTGTAAGAAATAGTACAGAGAGACCCCTGTACCTCTACCCAGTTCCCCCGTAATAACCCCTGCATCAATCACTACAGTACAGCACCGACAGGAGACCGACATTGACGCAATCCATCCGCCTTATGCAGATTTCACTCATTTGTGTGTGAAATACGTGTGTGTGTGTGTGTGTATTTTGTCCTGAGCAGTTTTGTGACTTGGGTTCACTTGTGTGACCACAACCTGTCGGTACACAGGACAGCTCCGTCACATCCCAAGGATCCCTCGTGCCCCGTTTCATAGCCTCTGCCACCTGCCTCCGTTCCTCAGCAGTCACCAGCCTCTTCTCCATCTCTGTCATTTTGTCAGGTCAGAATCTTATATAAATAGAATCACACTGTGTGTAAGCTTTTGAGACAGGCTTTTTTTGCGCAGTGTCATTTTCTTGAGCTCCAGCTACGTTGTTTGAGGTATCCGCTCCTTTTCATCGCTGTGTAGTATTCCCCATGGTGATGCATTGCTGTCTGTGTAATACTCACCTTAGGAAAGACACTGGGCTTGTGTCCAGCTTTTCTCTATTTTGAATAAAGCTACTATGAACATACATAAATTTTCGTGAAAACAAAAATTTTCATGAATTTCAGTGAAAATTTATGTGAACCCCATCTTCTAATTAGTTTTCCTGCTTGGCCTTTCGTGCCCAACAGTTCATTCTCCCAGGAATGTTGCCTTCACGATGCAAACCTGACCCTGAGCCTGACCCTCAAGAACTTCTCCGTACTCTTAAGACAAAGTGGGAAGTCCCTACCATGACATCCGACAGTGGCCTGGCCCCTGCTGCCCTCCCTCATGTACGGGTGTGCCGCTCAGAGCCCAGACTCTGTCGCCTGTTGGCTGGGTGCAAGCCTGCTCCGTGCTCCATGGCTGAGGGCCGTGGGCAGTTAATTTATCCCTCTGTGCTTGAGCATCCCCCAACCTGGAAAATACAAACAAGCGTAGAGCCTACCTCCTAGACTGCTGTGAGGATGACACAATTGCACGTGTGTCAGGCTCTGAGCTCCACGGCTGGCACATGGTTAACATCTGATAAATGTTAGGCACTGCTGTCACCACCTGCTGGGTCCCCTCCCTCTCTGAGCTCCCATCACATCTGCTCTCCTTCCATCCCTCAGGCTCACTGCTCTCCCCCTCTGACCTTGGGGCTCTGGCACACACCATCCTGGCTTCATGGGATGCTCTTCCTTTCCTCTCTTTCCCTGGTTAATATCGCTTCCTCCAGGAAGGCTTCCCTGACTCACTGGCCAGTTAAGGGGTCCTTGAAATTCATTGGGGCACCTACTGAGTTTTCAGGTCGCTTACCACAGTTGCTGACCATCTGTGTATCTTTCTAGAATACAACTTCTACAAGGGCAAGAATTGGGTTTCCTTTTCCACTAAATGTTCCCACTTGGGTATAATAGGTGCTCAGTTAATGCTGTTTCATGAATGAGTGAATGAATGAATCTCACTGTTGGCAAAGTGGGCAGCACCCTCATGCCACTGCCTTTCAGCCGCCTGCCCTTTTGGGCGAGGTTGTGTGGTCCATACCCACTTGCCAAGCAATCTGCACCCGGCGAGAACAAGCCTGGACCCTTCTTTTGGCTCCCCAGAAACATCTGGATTCTACCTCTGCCTCTGAGCTGACCCAGGTCCACGTCCCTGCTCAGGGTGGACATTGCCTCTTCCTACCTTGGGGCTCTCCTCTGTCCTTTGGTACGTAGATCTCTTTATCTCTCTCTTTATTTCTGTATAGCAGCCTCTTCCCTTTTGTTTGTTTGTTTCTTTTTCGGTTGATGTGAAATTCACATAATATAAAATTAACTATTTTAAAGCAAACAGTTCAGTAGCATTTAGTGCCTTCAGTGTGCTGTGCAATCACCACCTCTATCTTGGTCCAGAACATTTTAGTCACCCTAAAAGGAACCCCCATACCCATGTTATAGTCACCCCCACTTGCCCTCCCCCGGCCGCTGGAAACCACCGTCTTCTTTCTGCCTCTATGGATTTACCTGTTCTGGACATTTCCTATAAATGGCGTCATTCAGTATATGGTCTTCTGTGACAGGCGCTGTTCACTCAGCGTGATGCTCTCAGGGTTCTCCCATGTCGTAATGTGTGTCAGGACTTCAGCCCTTTTAATGGCTGAGTGATGTTCCATTGTATGGAGAGGCCGCATCTGTGTTTCTCCATCATCCACCGATGGACGTTTGGGTTGTTTCCGCCTTCATGGCTACTGTGATCAGTGCAGCTGTGAACATGTGTGTACGTGTCTTTGAACACCTGCTCTCCACTCTAGGGTCCATACCTAGGAGTGCGAATGCCGGGTCATATACTAATTCTATTTTAACTGTTTGAGGAGCTGGCAGACTGTTGCCCACTGTGGCTGCCCCACGTTACATTTCCACTTCTTTGGTTTCTATTTCTCTCCTGGTTTCTCCCAAATGTGACTGCTCTAGATGTCACCCCTGACCCCTGGCCCCAGCCGTCCTCTGGCCATCCTCCCCGCAGTGTCCACACCACCGCAGATTCCCATCCCCTGCTTCACTTCCCCATGTGGACACAGAGGGGCTGCTTGTCTTGGTTGGAATCCTGGCCCTGCCACACACAAGTTGGATGCCGCTGGGGCAGTCACCGTCTTTCTGAGCCTCAGTCTTAATTTGTAAATTGGGGATGATGGAGTTGTCATGAGGATTAAGTGAGCCATGCTGTAGGAAGTACTGCTCATCAAGGCTCAGTGACCATTAGCTGTAACTACTTAATACAAATCCACTCTGGGCACAGAGGGAGTATCAGGCGTGGCCTCTAAAAGGCTCACCCACAGGGCCTAACTCTTGGAAGGTACATGGTTATCACTTACTGGTTCTGAAAATGACATGAAACAGCAATTAAGGTGGAACCATGCTGGATTTTATGGTACAGATGGAAAATGAGCTATTTGAAAAGGACTTATAGTCCGTTAGTTTCCGATACGAAAATATTACTAATGTGGACAACTGGAGAACTGACCTAACCATGTTCTGTCACTCATTTTACCTTCTCAGCACCCCTCCAAGGTAGCCGTTATTGTCCCGTTTGGCTGACAGGTAAACTGACGCTCCAAGAGGGAAGGAATCTGGATAAGTGGGGGCAGCAGAAATGGGACCCAGGTTCACCTGGCTCCAGAAACCACTCTCTGCACACTCTGAGTTCTTTCTCACGCACTCTTCCAGCCCCAAGACAGCCTTCCGTCTTTCCATGCTCCATGGGCGCCCCTCTTGGGCAGATGGACACAGCAGAGGGCTGTGAATCTCCTGGATCCCAAAGTTTCCTTGGGCTGTCTGAAACGCTCCAGCCCCCGAACAATATTTGTTTTTGCCCTCCTGCGAGTATTTCCATTTGCTTTGGATGGAAAAACAAGCCTTTCTGTTGTTGTGAACATTTCAAAGGGACCCGGCGGGCCGCAAGATATCCGCTGGAACGCCATACCAGGAACCGCGCGTTGATTCAGATGTATTGATTTTTATCAGCTTTTGACCGTATTTGTTTATGAAAAATATCTGACTCCCAAATATAGTTGCTTTGAAGGCATAAGAGATAAGAGCATGACTGTGTCCCCAAAGCGATGAGGCTCTTCTGTGCCCACAACGGGCACAGCGCGGCTGCTGGAGCATGGACTCGTGTCTGGGCATTTAGTGAAATCAGAGCCCGCCACATCCACACCACATCAATCCAGGGGGAGCTGGATGCCCTTGGGTGCTAAAAGGGGGAGTGGGAAGGTCTGTGTCAGGAGAGGAAGGCCATGAAATGGACACGAGCTCAGGCCGTGTCCATCAGAACCACGAGCCTGGACTCTGTGCCTGGGACCTTCTTAGTGAGGAGATGGCCAGGCACCCGGGACCGTGCAGAGGGACGGCCTCTGAACTGACAAGGGAAGCTGTCAGGGTCTGTGGACGGAGGGTGGCCAGCACTGCAGCACCATCACCGTGCCCCTCATCATCGGGACACTGGGGGGTGGACACAGCTGCCTTGCCTACTTTATGATGTTATTGGCAGCTGCAGTCACCTGTGTCAGCAGATGTGTACTCTTTCTCTAATTCTCAGGCAAGGCAGCTTCTGGAGCACTACTGGGGAGCACATCCACCTCCCGGCCCCCGTCTGAGAACACTGAGAATACCTGAAGCACGGGACAGTACCCTCACCTCAGAACTAGTGTTGGTGTACCAGTGAGAAAACAGCACTGGTCTCAAAGTAAAATCCACAAAAGATAAGATAAATAAAATGGGGTCCATCCTCACAGTGGAATATTTCTCAGCCACAGAAGGAGTGAAGTGCTGAGGTAGCTACCACATGGATGAACCTTGGCAACGTGCTGAGTGAAGAAAGTCAGAAGCCAAAGACCACGTATCAGATGAGTCCATTTATCAGGACACGCCCATAACAGGCAGATCTACAGAGACAGAAGGCAGGTGAGTGGTGGCCAAGGACCCTGGGAGATGGGGGTTTGAGGGCAATGGCTAAAGGGCACTGAGTTTCTTTGGGGGTGACGAAAGTATTCTAAAATCGACTGTGGTGATGGTTGCGCAACTCTGAGTAGACTAAAGCCCATTGAATTCTACACTTTAAATGGGTGGCTTGTCGGGTGTGTGAATGACATCTCGATAAAAGTGTTAAAGAGACTGAGGGGTGGGAGTTCCTGAGACCGAGTACTTTTGTCCAATGTGACTTCCTGAGAGGATGGTGTTGGCACCCCTCCCCGAACTCTGAGCCCGTTGACTGTGTGTGTGTTTGCAAGTATGTATGTGTGTGTGTATGCGTGTGCATGTGTGCGTGTGTGTGCGTGCGTGTGGTATAGGAATGTCGCCTGGGCCTGCTGTTCTGAGGCGCACACTTTGGTGAACGTGGGGTAGGGAACTGGCTGACGGCTTCTTTTCTCTGTGTTTTCATGTTGAAATGGCCCTCAGGTGTGTGTGGACCTGAATTCACACGTTTGCCGAGTTTGTATCGGTTTGCCGGGGTGTCCACGGGGCAGGCGCTCTGCTGGGGAGGGGGTCCTGCACCCTCCTCCCTGGTCTGAGAAAATCTCCGCCATTTCCTGCCTTTGCTCACAGACACCCACATGAAACACCCCGCTTCCTCATTCCCCTTACTTTAAGCACAGCCTCTGATAACCTGTGACCCAGAACAAATCAGTCTGTGGTTTGTTCGGACCAGTGGACCTCCCCAAAGTCCTCATGTTGTAACTTAAGCTCCCTGTCACCTTTGAAGGCTGACCGGGCTGAACTTTCTCTGCCTTTCCCAGCACGTGTGTCCTGTCTACACAGCACCCGGTTTTGGTGGTGGGTGCCCGGAGTGGGATTGCGGTACCAGAGGCTGCCAAATGGCTGTGTGCGTGGTCGTGCCACTGGATACGAGGCCAACAGCTGTGTGTCTACGTCGGCACACGCTGCACGCCTGGTGGGTGTGAAGCAGTGCAGGGGTGATTAGTAACGATGGACCCCTGTCCAGACGCTTACTGGCTTTTGGACAAACCTCCTCTCGGGGTCAGTCCTTGTCTCCACACTGTCCATTTAAAACAGCCAAAGGCCTCCGTCCCTCCCTCCGTCCCTCCCCAGGGTAACTTCTGTGGGAAGTCGGGTCCCTCCTCCTGTGTGTGCTTCATACCCCTACCGCTCCCACAGGAAGTATGCGTTCCTGCTCCACAGTGATAGCGTCAACTGTAAAACTGGAACTTTTCTTTCAATGTTCCCACCCATCCAGTGCTCCTGGCTTCCTGTCCAGGGACGCTTCTATCCCCTCACGTTCACACCTCATTCGCACACCACATGGCACCCACACACACCCTTCACACACACACCCTGCTTCGCATTCACACCGCACCGCCTTCCATCTGCCCCAGGCCCGTAGCAGCCCAGTTTCTCTGTCCACGGCTCTTGAAGGGAAATGGTAGAGGAGGAGACTGGATAGGAAATTCGTGCACCAGATGTCACCTGCTGTGGTCTGAATGCCTGTGTCCCCCTGAGATTCACACGTTGAAATCCTAACGATGGTGTTGGGAGGTGGGGCCTCTGGGGGGTGATGAGGTCACAGGGGTGGAGGCTCGCGAAGGGGATTCGCGCCCTCGTAAAAGAGACCCCGCAGGCTCCCTCCCTGCTTCTGTCCCGTGAGGACACAGCGAGAGTCTGTGACCCGGAAGAGGGCTGTCACTCGACGGTGCTAGTGTCCTCGTCTCGAACTTCCAGCCTCCAGAACTGTGATAAATGGACTTCTGTTGTTTCTACGCTACTCAGTCTGTACTGTTTTGTGATAGCAGCCCGAAGGGACTCAGACATTAGCCCACGGTAATATGACTTCATCCAGTCTTCACAGGTACCCAGTAAGAGAGGGGTACTGACTTCACTTAAGAGATGTGCCGAATGCAGCTCAGAGAAGCTAAGTGCCTTGTCTAAGGGCACACAGCTGGGAAGAACCAGAACTGTGCTCTCGCTCCTAGGAAGAGGGGTGTGGTCAGCACAGTGGGCCCAGCAGATCTTGAGCTCCTCCCTGTAGCCCTAAGGATGCACTCGGACCAGCCGGGATGAAGTGTGGCCCCTGAGCTGGCCGTTGTGCAGCCAACAAGCAGGGCAGGGGCCCTGCAGCCGGACCCACAGCGATCTTAGATACGAATCCGCCTGCTCGCCCCGTTGCGGGGGACGGTGCAGGACATCAGTCTGAAGTGGTCTGGGCTGCTCGTCGGCCTCCGAGCCTCACACAGCTTAACTCCGCGTGACACGGACCTTCTGAACACTGTAGCATGCTGTGAAAGTCAGGATCGTCTCTGGCAGTTAGAGACGTGACTCAGCCGTTGTTTCTGCTCATCGTCACCTTAGGAAATTCTTCCCAATGGGGCTCCTGCAGGTCCGGGCAGAGGTGCCTCCCGGTGACTCCTACACCAGGTGTCCGGTCACCTCTCACATACTGGGGAGGCTCACTTTCCAGAATTCATCAGAACAGGCTGGTCTTTCCTGGAAGGAGCCCGGCTCTCCCAACACTTCCTGGATCCGCAAGTTCAGGGATTCACCGGTGATCTTTCTCAATCTTTATTTATTTCTCTCCCTTTATTATTTTTGGATTCATGTAAATGAAATCTGTCTCTGGCTTCCTAAAATGGATGAAAGGCTTGCTTGGGTCAGAAGCTTCAAAGTCGGTTTTGCTGGAAAAAAACCGATACGAGACTCTCTGCAGCGTTTTTTAACCCTCACACCTTCTTGGTGTGAGATGAGGGGGGAGGAGAGAAGGATGGGAAGCCGGAGACGAGGATGAGCCTGAGGGGCACGAGGTGCTCCCGTCGCCGCAGCTGCGTCCAGTCAGAGGGGGGAAGGGGACCTGCGGGCACGTCACTTCGCTCCCATCCCACTGGCCAGAGTCTAGACACGGGGTCACACCGCCTGGCACCTTGCACCTTTAGTAAGAACGGCATCTGGGATGGTGAGTCTCTGGGAAGGACGGTCCTGCCCACTAGTTACAGTTAACATTATCCCCCAAGAAGGAGAATGGATCCTGGCGAGAACCAGCAACTTCTGCCTTGACGCGCATCAGGCTGGTGTTCGTCTGGGGACAGATATTCTATCTGAGACACCCAGAGAAGCCAGTGCGCAGGGGGGCACCCCTTTCGTGTGCTGCCGAGATGTGCCCCCCCCCGGTTGCTCTGGGCCTCGAGGTGTAATCTCCCATTGTCTCGGTTTGGATTCCCCCAACACAGACCAGGGTCAAGTTTGGGTGCGCCTGTTTGGAAGGTGACCTCAGGAGGCATCGGGGAAGGAGAGGTGGAAGAGAGGGGCCAGTGCCGGGTGCATTCTTGGCCCTGTGACCACGGTGAGAGCTTGGGGGGTGCTGTGTGGATCAGCCCTCGGAGTTTCTCAGCTGCTCAGCCAGGGAGCTGGGACGTTGCCCACCAGCGGTCACTGTCACTGACTGAGGACTGCTCCCAAGGACAGTGGCCCCTGGCAATTCTGGCCTGCCCATCTGCGAGAGGGCCAAACACTCGTCTGTAGCAGAGAAAGCTCCCATAAAAGGCCGCAGGCACCGGAGGAAGCCATTGCTGTCTGGGACGACGCCTGCCGAGGGGTACAGGCTGGACACCAACAGTGATGCTCCAGGCGTGTCCTGAGCTGACAAAACCTTCCCGGGTCCCCACGGAGCCACTCTCTGCCTTCCAGCTGTGAGCTGCCGACTGGACAGCTTTGTGGCTTGGACAACTGCAGGGAAGCCTTCTGTTGTCAGCAGTCTGAGGGGGTGCTTGTAGTTTCTCTGCGGCCCCCAGGCACTCCTTCGCCTGGCCCTGTCCTTCAGGAAGGTGGGGTGTGTATTAGTTTGCTGGGGTTGCAGTAACAAAGCACCACACACGGGGGCTTCAACAGCAGGAATGTCCTCTCCCACGGGCTGGAGGCCCCAAGTCTGAGACCAAGGTGTGGGCAGGGCTGACTCCGTCTAAGTCTGCGAGGGGGACCTGCTCCAGGCCTCCCCACCTCCGGGGGTTCCCTGGCCATCCTGCGCTCTTTGCCTCGTAGACGTGTCGCCGTGATCTCCGCCGTTGTCTTTATATGGCCTCTCCCTATGTGCCCTCTGTGTCCGCAGCCCCCCTTTTATCAGGACGCAGTTGTATTAGATTGGAGGCCCACCCTCGTCAATATGACCTCATCTTGACTAATTATATCTGCAAGGATCATATTTCCAAATAAGGGCACATTCTGAGGTACTGGGCGTTGGGATTCCAACATGGGAATTTGGGGAGGACACGGTTCAACACGTAAAGGGTGGGAGAAGGCGGCAAAGGGGCCGCCACGTCGCTTGCGAGAGGATTTGATTCAGGTCAGCATAGGCCCCCAGGCAGGTGGGGGTACGTGCCGAGGTCACCTGCCGAACAAGGCAGCAGTCGTTTCATCTGAGGCCCTTGAGGTTTGAATGAACGGGCTCCCTTCCACTTGTGCGGCTTCACCACTGCTCTTGGTTGTGAACACGAGGGCCCTTTGGACCTCATCCAGCTCTGTTGAGGCAGCCCCGAGGGTCCTCCCTGAACCGGGGGCAGGGAGGTGGGGTGTGGAGCTCCCATGAATGGCGGGTGGAGCAGAGTCTGTGGTGAGTGGCTCTTCTGTGCCTGTTTCAGCCTCCGGGCGGCTGGGGGTGAGGGAGGGGCGGAGGGGCAGGCGGAGCGAGGTTGTCTTACGCTCCCCACACAGACTCAGAACCGGAACGCGGTCCAGGGTTTCAGCCTTGAAGTCCCCAGAGCTAGTCGCTAGCCATCCTCCTCCCCCTGGAGGATAATGCATTTAAAACTTCTGAGCTGTCTAGACTTGTTATCTGGCCTCTAATTCCTGAGAGCCCAGAGCGGGCAGCAGCGGGACTGTCGAGATAGCAAGAGGGTGAAGTCATTGGTGTAAATCCTGAGGCAGGAAGTCAGTTCCAGGGACGATGGATGAGCGTGGGCCGGTGCCCGCACAGGGGGCAAGATAACGCGTCTAGACTCCACTGGCCGTTTCCTCCTCTTCCTTTAGGTGTCCTATCGGCTGCCCCGTGGCCTTCCTGCTCGCTCTTCCCGTGCCTCGCAGGAGACACCCTCTCAGGAAGACCTCACTTCATTTTCGGTGTAGGGGGCTCTGGGTGACGTGGCCTCGCTGGGGGTGGGTGCCTTCCCTAAGCCACAGCGACGGCGGGAAAGGCCAGGCTGGCCTCTGTCACTCTGTCATTTCTGAGAGTTCAGTGGCTTAGGGGAAAAATGACGTTTTCTCTCGCCAGTATCCAAAGGTCAATGGAAGGTCATCGGTGGGATCTGGAGGAGACAAGTTGATGTCCGACAGACCCAGAGATTTCCACAAGTCCCGGGGAGAAAAGAGCCTGGAGCAATCTTATCTAAAAGCCCCTGGGAGCTGTGGAACGCTGCAGAAGCTGCATAACCTCCTACTTCCGGAAAGTGTGGCTCATTTTGTGGGCCCCTGTGCATGCCGGGCTATCCTGAACCCTGGAGTTGGGGCTGGGAGTGAGGTCAGAAGGTCATTTGGTTCACTCCCCTGCCTCCAGGCAGGATTCTCCCAGCAAAGAGTCATCGTGTGTGCTCCAACAAGCAAGGACGCAAGTGGTAGCTTGGGAAGAGAACAGGCCTGCGGAGAATGATGACGTGGTGACCCCGCCAGCTGTCCAAGTGTGCGAGCCCAGCTAGCGCTTTGGGGTTTGAACCAGTGGCGTGGAGATCTGTGGGGGACATCTGTGGAGAAGAGCGCAGTGTGTCCAGAGATCAGCCACCACTGCTGTGGCACCAAGCACGCAACGTCAATGACAACAATAAAAGCGAAAATGGCCTGAGCACTTGCCGTTCGCTAGCTTATGCCGAGTGGCTAGATGTATGCGCTTAGTCTCTTTAATCATCACATAAGCCTGTAAGCCCATGAGGGCATCCTATTGCACTTATCCAAACTGAGGCTCGGAGAGGAGAGGTATCTGCCCAAGAAGGAGAGGTAGAGTTTGGACCCAGTTGGAGCTGACTTCCGAGCCCAGGATTGAACAGCTAAATGCTTCTGCCATGTGAACATACCACGCGTGTTCTGTTCTGTTGGACAGGTGGGGGCGGCCGAGGGTGGCCCAGGTTAATAGACAGGACAGCCAGGAGGCCAACCCACATCTTTAGATCCCAAATCCTCCATTGCTCCACTGGGCCCCTCCTGTCCCACCACAGGACAGGTGCAGAGGTGCAGTGCCCTCTGGCAAAACCTGTTGCTCTTTTATGACCCATGAGGCATGTGGAGGGGGACTCCCTCCGTGAGGATTTATCTTTCCTACCCTCCTTTAAATGAGGATGATCCAGCACCTACTATGCTTCCGGTATAGACGTGAGAGAAAGCTCTGGTGTGTGAAAGGAGGTCAAAATCAGCAAGGAGAGTGCTTCTGAAGATGCAGAAGGACCTTGAGTCTCACCCGGCCGTGAACAGAGCCTCAGGCTGGAGTTGGACCCCACAGAGGGGGTTGCAGAGACTGTGAGGAGGAGAAAGGAGGACGAGCCTGAGAGTGCCCGGCAGTCCCAGATGGCCGTGGCGGGGATGCTGCCTATGGGAAGTGGGATGTTTATCATGAAGGCCCTTATCATGAAGTAGGGGGCCTGTTAAATAAATAGATGATGAATGGGCCATTCAAAGGAATAGTATGCAACCATGAAAAGGAATGAGGTTTCTTTATATAACAATATGGAATGATCACCAAAGTAGTTGAACAAAAAGCAACAAGATTGTGTGTGTGTGTGTGTGTGTGTGTGTGTGTGTGTACTTACACACGTAAGTATACATACTCACATACTTACATGCACATAATTATATGTTTATATTCCTAAAAGATCTCTAGATATTGGTAGCCCTGGGAAGGTGTCTGTGGGAAATGGTGAGAGGGAGATACCTTTTTATATCTTGAATTTTTGACCATGTGAATATATGACCTTAAAAAGGAATTAAAAAGCTCCATACTATCCTCTAAACTTGGGTGGCCTCTTGAATAATAAGCAACCCCCTTTATGCCCAAGGACTCTTGCCCTCTCCCCTGGGTGTCCCAGAGGTAAGCGAGGGGCCCTTCTGTGGGCAGTGAGAGTAAGCCTGCGTAAGGGGTGCACAGTGCCCACCTGTCCCCGTCTTGGCTCCCAGGCACCCCCGCCCTGCCCCTGGGTGGTGCTGCTTGGCTGTGGGCCAAGGATGCCCAAGCACAGAGGGAATTCTGCAGCACTGAGGTCCTAGAACCCACGCAGAAACCAGTGCCCTCAGCCCCCCGAGGGCCCAGGCGGCTTCCTGCAGGCTTAGAAAAGAGTTCTTTTAAGAAGTTTAAATGCCTTCTCCCAGGCAGGGGCCGGAATCCTGAGAGGGCAACACCCAAGGATTTATTGGCCTTCCCAGGGCTCGGGCTTTTTGACGGCCCCATGAGAGAGGCAGGGGGTCAGGGGTTATCTCCGGGTGGGCAGCTGGGGGCTGCCTGGGCCCCCTCCCTCCTGCGGCATCTGCTAGAACCATTAAGGGGTCCCTCCCTAGAAGTGCCCGGCTCGGGTTTCCTACCTCCAAGCTGCCAATACACTGTGCAGACCCCGGGTGGGGCGAAATGGACGTTTCTCGATTAAAATGAAGAGGGACAGTGCGCAAGAGGGACAGGTGGGGAGAGGAACAGCGGAGAACAGCCCCCACGGAGATAAGTGTGAGGCCACTGGAGCGTGGCCGCTGTGGAGGCCCTGCGGGGGTGAGGGGACATTTGTTCTTGCTGCAGTCAGTCCTAACAAATGGTAGCGTGAGGGCTGTGCGGGAGGCCCTGGGACCCACCCGTGAGAAGTCAGAGGCGAGACCGCAGGATTTCGAATTCCCGGTTCAGCCTGCTGGAAGGCAGTGCGGTGAGGGTCAGGCGGTCCCCACTGGGGAGCCTTGGAGGAGTTAGGCCGTGCTCTGGGCCTCTGTTTTCACATCTGTAGAATGGGACTAATAATAATTCCTCTTTCTTGAGAGTGTCGGTGATTACCTGAGATGCTGCAGGGCAAATGCACGGCCACAGTAGCAGCCAGTCTCCCTCCCAAGAGCTTTACTCAGGTGGCCCAGGCAGTCCCCACAAGAATGCCATGCGGGGGTTCCGGAGAAAGCAATTGAAGCAGAGAACCGAGGACCTTGCCCAAGGCCTCGGAGCTAGTGAGTGGTGGGGTCTGGATTTGAACCCAAGCCCCTGCTGGGTGGTCTTCACCCATTGCCCGACTGCAGCCAGACCTCTTTCCCAGCATGCCACTAACCCAAGCCCCTCGTTTCAGGCCCACGGGATGGTGATTTTCCTCAGCCAGCGGGTTCCTGTGTGACTTGAGTGCAGGTAAGCTTTGATTTAATGTCCGTGGTTATTTCTCAGACTCCGGTGAACCCGGAGGATGCCCTTTCTCAAGGCCCAGAGAGGGAGGAAGCCATCCTTTCCACAATCCCCAGAGAGATTTATGCTGTTGGCGGGCCGGCCATGCATTATTACATTTCCTTCTCTTTCATTAATCATCCTCCGGGCCTCGCTCCTCCTGGCAGCCAGGAGAGCTCACGAGCCCGGGGGCTTGCTGTCGATTACGGTGCGGCCGAGCAGGCGGCGCTTATCTCTGGGGGAGAGCTCAGCGCTGCCTTGACGGAAGGGCAGCGGCTCCTGCATCACCACCCCTTCAGGAAGGAAGCCCGCCCTCCCCAGCAGCCGGGTGCTGACGGGAGGGCCCAGCAGGGCTGCTGCAGTAGCAAGTGCTGACTCGCGGGCACCTGGTCCACGTTCACGCTGGGACAACGATAATCACTCCCTTCTCGCCATTTCTTGAGAATTTACAAGGTTGCCGTGCCAAGCGCTGCGCTCCGTTACCTCGTGTTTAATCGTCCGAACGCCCTCTAAGGGGCACACAGCTCATCACCCTTCCTGCACGAGGAAACGCTGGTCCAGGGAGGCGGGAGGGACAGGCCCCCGTCAGCGAATAGCACAGCTAGGGCGCCTGGGGGTCCTGCCCTCCACTGCCTTCCGTCATGACAGGCCATGGGATTCCGTTTTCAAGCCTTTTCCTAACAGCCTCACGGAGATACAGTTTGCGTCCATACGAGTCACCCACGTGACATGTACAATTGAGTGGTGTTTCGAATACTCACAGATATGTGCAGCCATCCCCCAGCAAATTTCGGGGCCGTTTCATCACCCTCAGAGCACCCCTGCCCCCTTCAGCTATCCCCCCAGCCCCCTCATTCCCGAGACCTACGACCCCCAAGTCTGCTTCCTGTCTCCATGGTGCACAACTGGTTAACAGACAGCCATGGGCTAGATGCTGGCCGTCGCCCCTCATGTCTCCTCTGTCCTGGTTCCGAGTCACCACTACCTCCAAGGCCCCCTGGGGTGCTTGGCCAGCCCGGGCGGGGTGTGTCTGAGCCCTGGGGGCCACCCTTGCTGGCTGGCTGGAACTGGTGGCATGGCAGGGGGGGACACTGGGATAACTCAGGGAGGGGGCCGCGGCCCTCAGGGAGCTTAAGGCCCGGTGGGGGTGGAGAGGATGGGGGTGGGCAGGCAAGGCCCAAGGGTTTGCGACTTGGGGCCAGTGGGCAGTGAGGAAGTAGAGGGGACCACAGGCACACAACGTACGTTTGAGTTGAAACGTGAGGTGCAGTGGGAGGTGGGGTCCAAGTGCAGGGAGGCGGGGGCAGGGGCCTCAGGAAGGGAAATGGCCGAGGCCAGAGAGCAGGGTCCCTCTGGGAACTGCAGAGAACTCACCGTGAAGCCCAGGAGGACCAGTGGCGGGGGCGCAGACAGGAAAGCGGGCAGGCGGCTTGGAGGCAGGACCGGAAATGTGAGGCCACTGGGTCTCAGAGGGGAAGGGGCTTCGTGTGAGCCCCTCAGTTATAGGACCTTCTTCTCTGTGCTCTGCGCGCCGAGATCCTACCGCAGAACCCAGGCCTGGGGCTGTCAGGGCCAAGCTGCCTGCCTGGGCTCTCTTGCTAAATGCTGTACCGTATTTCACATCTGAATGACTCCTTAATACTTACCAATCAGGAGAAGTCCAGATTGTGTCTTCCTTCTCAATGTCAGAAGGTCTGAGTCCCTCCTGGCAACCACTGGATCATGTGCCCTTGGTGGGCATGACCCCGTGATGCTCCCTCTCGCACCTGACTCCAGGCCGTGGGTTCCTCTTCTCCCACCTGGCCTGCCCCACTCATCCGTGTCACCTCCGGGCCCTGTCCTTTATTTGAAAGTGTTCAGAGTGGACATTTCACCAGGCTCTTGCCAGCAAGATGGCGCCTTCATGCAGAATACAAACGTCAGCCCCTCCGGACGGACAGATGGCTCCAAAGTGCCCCCCCCGGGCAGGTGGATTCTGAAACAGTGCGCCTTCCTCGGGGGGCTGATGCGGGGTGCAGGGTGCCAGGCAGGGCTAGCAAGCCTGTGTGTGCAGAGCAGGGCCTCGTCTTCCTCAACAGCCCCTCTCTGATGGGTAGGCAAGCCCGGAAGCCTAACTGAGAAGAGACAGTGCTTATTGAGCTCCTACAGTTTGCTACCAGCACGAGGGCCAGGAGATGAGGATGGAGCCGGTGGCCTTGCAGCATTCCAGCGTGGATGGGGAGAGAGAACCCACGGCTCCCCTGGCCTCTTGCAGGCTGGGTTTCCTGCCTGGCGCTGGGAATCCAAGGAGGGGGTAGGGGTGGGCGGGTGAGGTTCCCCCTGCCCCCTTCCCCCACTGGCTTCCACACCATCCATCAGCCCACGGCTCACCTGTGAAACTCAAGGCTGGGAACCAGAGCGCTGTTCCGTTACCAAATCAAGATTTATCGGAACATGACAGGCCTGCAGGGCTTTTATGACGTGCATGGCGCCAATCCCTTCTGTTAACCTGCTTGTCCCTGGTGGGGTGGGGCGTTTTACGACTGCCGACACCACTCCATCTGCTCCTGAGCCTGTGGCGTTCTGACAGTGAAGACAAAATGTCCAGCTTTGTCCGGGCCCCGCGGGCTGGATTATCACTTCGGCACTTGAGAGCTCAGCCCGCTTCCCCCTGGAGCAAGACCCCCGGGTGGGATCTCTGGCCCCTCCCCTTGGCTCTGCCTGCTGTGAATGAAATTCAGATCATCGCGCTCTGACAGTCCCGTGAATTATCTGTTTTCCAACCTGCCTCCCTGGATCTTTCATCTCCATAGCAGAAGCCACGTCAGGGTGTAAAGAGGGGGTTTCTTCTCGTGAAATAATCCATTGACGTCTCTACAAAGGCCCCCGTGACACCCAAATTGCCCGAGCCTCAAGGAAGAAAGACACGATTTGGGGGCCATTTGGAACCTCTTTAAAAAGAAGGGCAGGGCCTCCCGGGGGCTGCCTGCTGGCGAATTACCATTCCAGCAAGGTGGGAGGGTGTCCAGGCCCAGGACACTGGGCCAGCGCTTCAACGATCTGGTTAAAGAGTTAAGCCATGTTGACACTAAATGGAGCCCATCAGGAAGTTGGAAGCTTGTGGATGCGCTGTGCGTCCTCCTCGTCCAGTGCACCGCTGCTGGTGTCAGTCCGGAGCGAGGACGCGGAAGGGCTTTTTCCATACTAAGTGACAGCACTTGCTCTCCGTTTACCTGTCAACAGTTGTTCACGGACTGCCATGTGCCGTGAGCCCTGGCGTCACGGAAACCTAAGTCTGAACCCCCAGGTTGGCCTTCAACAGCTGGTGACCCCAGGCAGGCCACGAGACCCCTCCGAGCCTCAGGTTCTGTGTCTGTAGCAGCACCCAGGTCACGGGGCAGCTTGGAGGCCACGCAAGGCTGTGGGCAAAGCACTTAGCGAGGCATGCAGTAAGCGATCAGGAAGCACTCGAGACGCTTGCCCCGACGATGGCGAGGACCGCCATCACTGCTGCTCTTTCGTAGACCTCACCTGGAAAATAAGTCCTGGGCCCTAAAGAGCTACATAAGGCCCTGTGCGGGCCTCCCCTGGGCCTGGCTGCCTCCATCCTGGGATTTGCAGGTGCTCCTGTGTCCCAGGCCCTAACGGGGCCTACTTACACCAGGGCCTCAGCCTGCAGCTGGGGAGGGACCAGCCAGCTGAGCAGCTGGGGAGGCAGCCCTGTTTGTTGGCCTTGGATGGCCTGATTGTTTTTATTTGCAAATGAAAAGTAAGAAACAGTCGCCCAGGCCAGAGCAGCATGATTTCGTCCTCAGTGTCTCCTCCGGCCTCTCTATCCAGAGGCCCGCAGGACACGGATGCCTGAAGCAGTTCAAATAACTGAACCTGCCGTGACCTGGGCTGAAATCGAGAGAGTGTGTGCTGGGGTGGCTGCCGAGAGGCATGGGGCGCCGTCTACACCAGGAGCTTCTCGGCAAGCCTCCGCAGCTTGGGAGAGAACAGAGATCTGGTGGGGTTAACTTCACCCCGCCGGTCCCCCCCGGGCAGGACTGGTGTGTGGACAGGCTCCCACGGAGGGACACCTGTGCATGGCAGGGATGATCTTAGCTCACCTGCGTTAGCTCACCACCTGTATACCCACCCCTACACCATGCCCTTCATAGAAGGAGGTATTATTAGCAGTATGATCGGGGGAAGGCAAAATGGTACAGACATTTGGAGGACAGTCTGGCAGTTCCTTCCAAAGCTAAATATACTCTTACCACACAATCCAGCAGTCGTGCTCCTTGCTATTTCTCCAAAGGATTGAAAACTTACGTTCACACAAAAACCTGCATGTGGATGTTTATAGCAGCTTTTTTCATAATCACCAAAACTTGGAAGCAGCCAAGATGCCCTTAGGTAGGTGAGCGGATAAATAAACTGTGGCACGTCCAGACAGTGGAATATTATTCAGCACTAGATAGAAATGAGCTCTCAAGGCCTGAAAAGCCACAGAGGAAGCTTAAATGCTAAAGCGTGGAGCGGCACTTAGCATGTTGCTAAGGGAAAGAAGCCCGTCTGAAAGGGCTACGGGCTGCGCAGTGCCAGCTACCAGCTGCCCTCCTGGGGGTCTGGCCTGCGGATTCTGGACTTGTCTGGCCAGCCCCACTATCACTAAGCCAATTCTTGAGCTAAATCTCTTCTTATGTGTCTCCCTCTGGTTCTGTTTCTCTGGTTTGGCACAGACTGACGTAATCGCACCACGGCTGTGTCACCTAGGGCGACTTGTCTAACGTCTCTGCCTCAGTTTCCTCGTCTGTAACATGGGGCTAATAAGAGTGCCCGCCTCCTTAGATGGGGGCTAAGTTACCCCATGGCAGGCACTGAGAATGGCTGGCACAGAGCAGGTGTAACTAGTAACTCCTGCTTTGCTGAGGAAGAAATGGAGGCCCAGGAAAGTTCTATCACTCGCTTGGGGCGTCACAGCGCAGAAGTGGCAGAGCCAGCGTGGAATGCGACACCTGTGGCCCCAACCATGCTAACGCCACCTCCACTCACAGGCACTTCTGATGGCATTTGTGTATGGAAGGGTTTGAATGGCCTGTATATTCTGTGCTTTCTGCGAAAGAACTGAGGTTCACAAGGGTTAGAGCGTTAAGTAGTCATGACAGCCCTTCGGAGGCAGGGAAGGTGGCCGGCCCATCACATGGCCACCACGTGGCCAGGCCAGGAGACGGAGGTCGGAGAAGCCCAGCCACACTGGCCACCTCTGTGCCCAAACGTCGCCCAGGACCCGGCGTCCGTGGCCTCCAGCGGGTGCACTGTCTTCCTGGGGGCCGCTGGGAGCTTCCCATGGGTTTTTATTAGAAACAATTGGAGGATCCAGCTGCCCCCCAGACGTTTCGAGTTGCACATTTTCCACATTCCTCCTCGACCTGGCACGGCCGGGACACTGTCATTTAAAAAAAAAATAATAAATCTGGTATTTGAAATTAAAAAAAAATCACAGCCTTCCTTTCTTTGACTCATTTCCTGTGGTGTTTCCCTGGCCTAATCGAAACCTGACAGGCTTCGTGGCAAAGGAAGCCAGACCCCCCTGCGCCGGGGCAAAGTTCAGCGTGGAGAATGGTGTTTTTGTTCAGGGGGGTGGGAAGAGGTGATGGTGAGGGGGCTTCCCCTACTGAAACCAAAAAGCAAAGCAAGGGACCGAAAGGAAAACATCCTCCTACGTGGCATTCAACTCAGCCCTCAGAGTCGGGATTGAGATTTGAGCCGCAGTGCCAGGAGGGGGGCATCTGTGCCTGGTCTGCTCCCCGGTGCTCCTCTTGGGCTTTCCAAGGACCACTGAAGCCCTTGGGGCCCCAGGATCTCTCCTACCAGGAGTGGACAGGAGCAGTGTTCTCACTACCTCCCCGGCACCCACGGAGCTGGATGAGAACAGGAGACTCCGGGCAGCGACGCGGAGCCCTGAATGCTGGCGCAGTAAGCATTGTGGAGCGCCCGACACGCCAGAGTGCGTAAGCTGGCAACACCTGCTTTGCTGGCGTTTTTACGCCAGCGCCGACCACCATCGCTGCCTTGTATGGAGCGTTTACTGTGCTGCTCACTTTGCAGGCTTTACCTCATTTTATCCCCAGACAACCTTAGAAGGTGGAAGACATGATGGCTGCTGCCACTCTATGGAGGTTTGGGGAAATGGAGCATCAGAAATGCCACCCAGCTGTGAAGGAAGCCACATGACCAGGCCGGCGCGTCGAGCCGCCGTGCTCGGCTCATTTCAGGGGGCAGCCGGCAGAAGGAGGGAGGCTCACACACCCGCCACTTGGAAGGCTCGGCAAGTGTTGACAAATAGGCATTAAGGAGGATTTGAGAAGAAAGAAGACATAGCCTTAAACCCACAGGGCTAACGGGTTAAAAACAGCCGTGGATGCCCTGTTACAAGCAACGTGATCATTAGACACCTTGGAGAACCGGGTGGCAGTACCTTCGAAACTAAACATCCGCCTATTCTATGACCCAACATATACACCCCAGAGCAGTGAACCTGTACATCCACCAGAGACACATGTGGACCAAAAACACCCATAGCAGCTTTGTTCACAGTAACCCCAAGTGCGAAAATCCCAAACGTGCATCAGTTACAGAATGGGTAAATACACTGCGGTACATTCACAGAAGGGATTACGTTCACAGCAATAGAAAAGAACAGAACTCCTCCGCACACACGCGAATGTCTCTCACCAGCTAACAATGAGTGAAGGAGGGCCTACCACAAGACTGTGGGGTTCTGCTCATGGGAAGTTAGACAGCGGGCAACACTGATGGTACCCATGGTGATGGGGGTTCCCTTGGAGATGTCGATTGGGAAGAGGTACGGGAGAGCCTCCTGCTGTACTGGAAATGCTCCCTATCTTGATCTGGGTGGTAGCTACACCAGGGTTTACATATTTAAAAATTCACTAAGCTGTTGCGTGCTTTACTATGTGTTTTTAACACTTCAGTTAAAATTGAGGAAAAAGCACAGGCGTTGTCCTCAACCCGCTTGTAGCCCGGTTTGGGTGACTGGTTCACTCCACGGCGTGCAGAGAAGGGAGGAACCAGTAGGGACTGGGGTGGTGGGGCAGAACGAGGGGACATTGAAGCCTCAGTTAGACAGATTTAGAGTCTCTTTCAGACGCTCGTTGAGGGCTACCTCTACCTTCATATATTATTTTCAAGGTCCATGTCAATGTGTGTGCACATACATGAATCTCTCTCTCTGTATGTGTGTGTCTGATTTGAGCTTTTACATACCTGCACCAAATACAGAAAGTTTAAACGAACGATTTCTTTGGCATTGTTACCACCCATGCTGTAAGTACACCAGGCAATTATTCAGTGGTTCTTGTTTTTCCTAAACACCTAAACCTCCGGTTTGGCCTCTGACCCTGTCCGTGTATATTTAGGCAGAGGACAGAAGAGTGAACTCCCACCTGGCTCGGGGTGGGGGTTTGTGATGGCAGCCACGGGAGGCTGTCACTTTGACAGTCACACTGCAGTTGTCCCACGTGTGACAACCCTCTGTAAGGGTCCTGAGCATACCACCCCCCAGAAGTCCCTCTTCCCAGTTAGCTATCTCAGGAGCCCTTTACAAAATAATAAAACAAACTATTGCCCCAGAGGAGCGTGTGTCGTGGATCGATTACTCGCCAGGCTTGGGATGATCGGTCCTTAACTATGGAGAGTAAGGCAGACAGGAAATGGAACGCTACCAAGTGTGGGGATATTGGATAAAATAATAACGGAAGATGGCCCCTATACTCTCTCTTGCTAAATTAAGGTTCTGTGCATGTCTAAACCTAAGATTGATTCTTGAGTGAAGATGGTCATTATTGGAGAGTCTACAGCAAGCTCATGTCATCCCATTTGTGCTACAAGGAAAAATGACTCCACTAAATCGAATGATCTGGTTAACAGAGAGTTACCACATAGAACCTACATGTGTAACTGGTGTTCAAAGAACTCATTCAAATCAATAGACATTTAGGGAGAAACTGCTATGTTCCATGTTCTGTCTTTAGCACTGTTGGTCACGGAAGAAAATGACCCAGTCGTGCCCTCAAGGAGCTCTTGGTTGTATATCTCAGTGCCACTGTCCTTCTGCCCAGAAAGGAGCAGTGGCCAACTGACAGAGCAGTTGGGGGGTTGGCCGTTCTTTTGAGTTCTGACTGTGAATGCCAATCCCCTTATAGTATATATGCCCAGAACCAGTAAGGAAGCTCTGATGGCTGGAAGGTAACAAGTTCACACACATAAACTTGTGAGTGGATGCCATGCTGGTGGGTGGGTATCAGTGAAGAGGCTGGATTTCATGTACATAATTCAGGGAGCGTGTTAGGACAAAGGTGGTTGCTTATTCCTTCGTGCCCTACGTGTACCTTCGGTCCACCGGAATTACGGCAACTGTAGAATTGTATTGCATTTATTGATATGCGTGACTATTTAACCGAATGATGAAGCTCTTGAAAGCCATGACCATGGCTTAGTCAGCTCTGGAACCCCAGGCCTGACACCTAGGGGATGCTTACTAAATATTTATTGAAAGGGGTAACGGATGAGTGAGGCTGAGAGATTGAATGTGCCCTTGGGGAGATTAGCATTTCCAAGATTTACTTTCTCACTTAGAAGAGGAGACAGTGGTGCCACCAGCTCACCATTGTGGGGTCGCTGGGAGGGCCAGGTGAGACGATGCAGGTGGGTGACAGTGACAGTGACAGCAGCAGTGCAGGAGGAGGATGGGAGGGAGAGGGACTGGAGCAAAGGAGTTTGCCTTGCTGATCGTCACTAACAAGTCAGCATTAAGGTTGGAATTTGTTGTCCAGTCCTGGCTTGAGAGGACTTTCTCTAGAAGCAGAAGACAAATGAGGGACCCAGGCCCCCGCCTTGGAACTCCATGTGAACTCCCCTTCGTGGGCTGAGGTCAAACTCTGGGCAGTGGATTGGCTCATTAAACAAATGACCTAATTTAGTACTTAAGACACCCAAAATTTACTAGACTAATTTGTCAAGTCATCCAGAACAGCCACACCACAAACGGTTGGCCTCATAGGTTTTAATGGAATGATAGACAAAATTCAGATTGACCACTCAGTAAAAGTTCCCGTGAAGGCAGGACTGACAGTTTAGTCTATGGAACACTGAGGAGACTTTTATGGGCCAGCGTAAATCTTTTGACGGACTCTTTCATCTCGTCCTTTCCATTTTTACCGCCTCTGAAGGAGAATGGTTTATGGAACTGGGGGGCAGGAAGCAGGAAGTAGGAAACAGGAAGTCGAAAAGTTCTATTTTGGACGTGGCAGCTGATAAGCAGGTTAAGGCTTGGTACCCTGGCTGAGCTGCTAGTGGTGGGACTGAAAGAATGAAGCACGTTTGTCCGTCACCCAGCATCAAAGGTTATCTACAGAGATGTGAAAACATTGACTAAAGTATGGTTGGCACAGAAATCTGTTCTTTTCATTGTCTTAAAATCCGAACCTCTGTAATTACACCTCCTTCTACAACTGAGGCAACGTCTGTCCTTTTTCAGCAGAACCACCGGAGAGGACTTGGACAGACCTTCTCCGTTCTGCTGTTCCCGGAAGGACAATGGAAGCGGTTACTAACAGCCGTATTCTTGGGGGGTGCTTTCGCCGCCCCTCACATCATCCGGACAGCTGTCTATTTACACGGTGAGCTATTTGCAAAGCTTCCAATTGAAAGATCCATCTGGTTCTTACATCAAGCTGAGCCACGATCTTAAGGCGCAAACCCAAACACACCAGGGAAATGCGAAAATTTAGGAACGAGCGTGTTTATATTGTATTTGCATTAATGCTTCCTAGAGTTTATTTTCAAAGTGAAGAAAGAACAATGCATAGTAGGCTATTAAACCCAAACATAATCAGTTTAAAGTTAGGGGCGTGCTCCTAAGAATATTTTTCTCCTGTTTTGAAGGGTCCACTTGAGGAGGGAGTGGGGGGGTGTGTTGGGAAGGCGGACAGGGGCGGAGGAGGGACTGTTGTGAATTCTCCGCAGGGCTGGGCCTCCCCTGCGGGCCACTGCTGTTTGTCATATGGAATGGATTAGGCCTTCTCTCTCACACTGTCAACTTGGGTGTTCTGTGCACAGCCTGTTTTTGCTGGGGTCTTGGTTTTGCTTTTTATAACGGCAGGAAGTGCCCCTCTCGGACCACATGTGAAATCGTGTGGGAACGGTTGGGAGGGGGTGGGGGAACAGAGAGGAGGGTGAGAGGGGTGTGCGGATGAAAAAGCCTCCCCTGAAATATACGGCAGTGGGGGAGCAGGGAAGGGGGAGATGCGCCCTGGCCAATTTAACTTTATGGGGCCTGGTTGGCAGGAGGATGAGGGCGTGGAGGCTCGCTTGAGGAGACCCTCCTGTCCCTGACGGATCTGCCCCTAATATTTTACAATGCCGCACAGAATCGTGGGGGGACCATTAAAGCATGAGGGATTGCAGCTGCTGTTTAATTTGTTCTAAATTTCCTGCCGGCCTCACCAGACGTGTACAGGAAATGGGCGGTAAATGTTTAATAGGTCATACCTAACCAGACAATTAACAGGTGCTGTCATTTAGAAAATCCCAACCTGTGTATGTGCATATCGGAGCCGAATCAAGCCCCCTGGGTTTTGTTTTTCCTTCTGCACAAAGGCTTGCTGTGATGTCATGCGGAGGGACCCACAGGGACCTTCGCAGAAAACAACTGGACAGTGGTGGTGCCCCCTCGGTTTCCTGTGTGGCCAACCCTGCCCTTCTGCATCCCAGGACACTGCCATGGAGCCTGAGCCTGGGGCTGAGCCGGCAAGGGGAGGCCCGCAGCCGGGAGCTCTGTCTTCATGAAGGGGCTGCTTCCCCACCTGCAGCTCCTTCGCCACCTGCTCCCTGGGCGGGGGGAGGGCCAGACAGAAGCAAAGAGGGGGCGAGGCCCTACCCTGGCACCCACATCTCAGACAGGACCAGGGCGCCAGTCGAGCTTGAAATAGGGCGTGTGTGTGCGCGCACGTGCGTGTTGTACCTGAGCGGGGGTTGAGGAGGGTGTCTGAGGCGCCCCAGGTTTGTCTCATGATGGGTCCTTGCGTCTCCCCCTTAATTCCTGGACCGGTTCGTTCCCCGCAGACCTTTCCCAGGTCCACCCTCCAAACCATATCACAGAGGGGAAACTGAGGCGCGGCGGGCTCAGACCTTGCCTGGGTCCACAAAGCTAGCTGGTGGTGGAGCTGGGATTGGAACCCAGAAATCTGTGTCCAGAGCCCCACGTTTGACTATGTCACCAAAGGACAAACTGGAAGATAAAACACTGTGACCCCCACTCCCAACAGCAACCTGTTCAGATTTTTAGACAGTTTCTCTTGAGCTTTCCTCTGTGGAATATTTTTTCTCACAAAATCAGTATTATATCCTCTAGGTAGTTTCGCAAACTTGTACTTAGAATTGCTATCATGGGGTGATCACTTCCTGTGGTTGACTTGCAAAAATATGGTTCTCAAATGTTCCATCTAATAGATATGCCTTAAATTACTCTATCAAGCCCTATTTTGACAAGGCTTTTCCTAATTTTTCGTGTTTATAGACCAAGCCAGATTGCACATCCTTGTACTTACCTGTGATTATTTTAATGGTTTTCGAATTGGAGCAACGGTAGCTTACAAATGCAAAGTTCTCGAGTCACTGGGGAGGCTGGCGTGTGGAGAAGGGGGAAGAACCAAGGAGTCACCTGCTTGGGGCCTGATGAAGAAGGGGCGGGACCTCCTCTGTGGCCTGGTGGATTGGGCGGAGAGGGCTTGGGCTTGGGTTGCGGTCATCTTTACCTTCGTGATCCGTTCTGTTCCGGGGCAGTTCCATCGACGTGACGAATATTCTCAGACGTGCGGACTGGGCTAAACGGGATGTCTGGGGCTGCAGGGAGCCTGGGGTGAGAGCAGCATGGTCTGGGGGTCTGGGCGGTCAGGCCAGGTTAAATGGTGCCTCGCTCGTCTGTTCCCTAGCCGCTTGACTCCGCCGAAGAGCGTGTTTGTTCCTGTGGGTAAAAGATGAGTCAGACCCAGCTTCTGGCCTCAGGAGTCAGTCACCCAGCCCCTGGCTGCTCAAGGTGTGGTCCCCGGTCCAGCCTCAGCATCACCAGGCCCTTGTTAGAAATGTAGGGCTCAGGCCTCACAGGATCAGAGCTGCATTTTAACAGGAGCCCAGGGCGTCATGTTACGTGAAGCACTCGGAGAGCTCACGTACATGTTGTCCCTGAGACCGTAAGTCACATCTGTTGATCCCTCTCTACCTCCTATAAAACAGCACAAAGGCAGGGTAGAAAACGACCCCATACACAGTGCTACAGCTGCGTCCCTGACGGAACTTGGTCAGCTTTGAGGGCAGGCGGCTTCCTCTCAGCGACCACTCCCTGCTGTCCCCGTCCCCAGGGCCTCACACTTAGAAAGCCCCTCAGTAGACGTGTGTGGCAATAAACTCAGCCCGAGAGGGAAACAGCAATAGTTTGTTCTCCCACAAAAGAATCTGCAAAGAACTTAGGCTCTCACGGCGCCCCCTCTTTTCACCCCACTTCAGGTGTCAAAGGCTCCTGACAGAGGGACCAGCCCTTGTGAGGTTCTCAGAAGGCCTGACCACTCCTGACGTGTCCATGCCACCTTGGTGTTTATTGCCGAGCTTTGACAGTGAGAGGTGCCCTCACGTTCCTCGGTCTGATGGGTGTTTAAAAGTCAGAGCTGGAAGTGAGGTGACGAAGCACCGGGTGTGCCTGGGACTGCTAGGTTTCCTGAGACGAGGGACTTTCAGTGATGAGACCAGGAGAGTCCCGAGTACACGGGATTCCGGTCACCTCACCCTAGCTGGAAGGTGTCTTCAGAGTCCCCTGTGCGATGCACTTATCTTACAGAGAAACGTACTGAAGCCTGGAGGTGCCCTGGGACTCCTCAAGCCTCCAGAGTTGGCTAGAGGTTGCCTTGAATGCACCCCACCCTGGTCTCCTGGCCCCCAGGCACCAAGACTCGAAAAGTCCATGCGGGTGTCTGGATGGAAATTGTTGCATTGGCTGCCAGGCGACCCTCAGCTCCCACCCTCCCTGCTATTACCTGCGTGAAGTTCATGTCTAATGGGTTTCAAAAGATGGTTTGAAGACAACATCTGAAACGTCTTCTAATAGTCCATGACTAATGGGCTGGACTTGGCTGTCCAATAAATTGTCTGCTCTATGGAGCAGCTACAGTGATGGGCCTCAGACACCCTTATCAGCACTTGGTGCTCATGTAAACTGACTCTCGTTAATGACAGGATGAGAACGGTGACGCTGTGCAGGCCTCTGCCTGCTGTCCTCATCACGCCGTGAAGCCCAGCTGCTAATAGCGGTGCAGACTGCGGACGTGAAGACGGGTGGCAGGTTGCACAGACATGCCTAATTTCAAACAGTTGATGTCGGTTGTCGTTTCGGCCAGAAAGCTCCTTCCGCTATGCTTGGCCATGACAGAACAGGCCTCGTGGGGCTGGCATGCAGCTCGGGGCGCGGTGACGTCCCTGCCGGAGAGATTTTAATTTTCTGAAGCAGAGGGTGTAAGTGGTGGATTGGGGGCTGAATCAGTCAGTAGGTGTATTTACATTTTGAAAAATTGCTTCATAGCGCTTAAAAACAGAATATTTTATTTAAAAACCTAGACCTCCGGCTTCTCTTGACAAATTGGAAGGCCCAGCTGCAGTCGGATATGGCAACAACTGGCTGGGTGTGGGTGCGGGCATCCCCTTTGGCTAAGGCTGTGCTTCTCAGTGTGTTCCAGTCCCCACTGCTCCCTGCCGGCTTGCGCCCGGCCCAGACTCTGGTAATTTAAAGCACATGCCTGGCTGCTGTAGGCATTGGAATCTGTGATCCTGTTTCAGAGTCTCTCATTTTATTCTTTAAACAGCCTCGAAAGGAGAAAAGAGATGGGTTGCAAGGGCACGAGAAATGTAGAAAGGAGTCGTGACGGGCAGCCAAGCGTCTGGGTCTGTGCCCGGGCTCTGCTGACCCGGCCCAGAGGCTGCGATCCATGTGACGCTCGTGTGAGCGGGAGGGCTGCTGGAACCACCTCAGGAATCCGTCCAGTGCTGTCCCTCCTTCTCTGCTGTGGACTTTGGAGATTTTTGTCCCCCACCGCCCTCCCAGAGTGGGGAAGTTCAAGCCAATGCAAAATGGTGGAAGAAAAACTGACTTGAGGGCTTCTGGGTCTGGCGGCACCTAGGACTCAGAACAAGCCCCCAAGCCTTTCTGGGCCTCGGTTTGCAAAGCAAGAGTGTTGGGAGCAGGTGATCCCTGAGGATGCCTTTCTCTCTGACACTCTGAGAATCTGAAGTCCCCGGAGATGCCTGTCCCACCGTCCAGGTGATGTGGCGAGTGTCCAGAGGCCATGAAGGAGAGGTGTGGTCCCAAGGCTGCGGGAAGAGGCGGAGGGTTCAACCTGGAACGTGGTGTGCAGGGCGGGAAGGGGAGCTGGAGTGTTCTCACCAGGCTTTCAGCTCAGCCCCCTTGCCTCCTAGCTGGGTGACCTTTCTGGTGTCCAGTCTTTTTATCTGTCAAATGGGGATAACGATGCTAATCTTGGCAGCGTTCTTGTCGAGAGGTGTGAAGGACGCACAGCCCAGCATCGGCACTGATAAAATAGCGGTCGTCACCATAGTAAATAGGAGGTCCCTCGCCGCAGCAAAATTCTGATTCCATCCCAGGGACCTGGGTGTGCCGGATGGTCGTAGAATAACCAGCCAGACCAGGAAACCCCCCACGGGCCCTGCGAGTTATAGGTTGTTGGTGGGAAAGAGCCATCGCTCACACAGATCCCAGCCTTGGGCTCAGAACAGTCTGGTCACCTCTGCTCAACAAGAATTCCCTGCAGACCTACTATGAGCCAGCACCGAGTGGCCAGAGGGGCCTGCATGGTCACAGTCTTCAGAAAATGAACCCTGATTCTGGGGTCCATCTGCATTCTTGTTCTGAGAATGTCAGAATCTTGCGGGAGAAAGAAGAATAAAGAGAAAGAAAAAGAAAGGAAGGAGGGAAGGGAGGGAGGGAGGGAGGGAGGGAGGGGAAGAGGTGTTTAAGTGGGCAGGTGAATACCCAGTGAGCCATCCTCTCTGTGAAGGAGGAGATTAGACAGTCGGCCAAGAGGGAGGACACTTGGAGCTGGATGTAAAGCACGTACGTTGAAGGATTGGAAAGGAAGCCGTCTAGGGGCTGAGTGTGTTTGCTGAGCTGTGCTGGTTTGGAAACGCGGGAGGCGGCTGAGGAAGGAGTCGTAAGTGATGGTCAGAGTTTCTGAGCGGGAAGAGGAAGGCCGGTGCTGACGTTAACCAGCGTGGGGTGCAGCAAGCTCGGGTTGGTGAGGGGTGAGGGGGTGCGTGGAGCTCGGGGTGTCGGCCGGAGATCCAGCTTGAGGATACCATCAGGTTTCCTTTGGAAACCTCAGTTGACTTGGATTTACATTAAAAGATCTCACCGTCTTTGGATGGAGTGAAGTCACCATTTAATTCAGAGTAGGCGTTCAACGAGGATCTGCTGTGTCAAGATGCAGTCTAACGGAGCAAACCGACCCATGGCCGGGCCCTTGTGACAGTGTTACCACATCCATCCCTCAGTGCCGCGTCTGGAATAGATGCTGAAGGCTAGCACCAGACTGGCCACGTACATATCGCTGGGTGCCAGGAGTTAAAGCTGGATTCAGGTTCTGGAAGCATGTTTTAATAAAGGCATCTGAAGTGTGGGGATTGAACGTGGAGATCAGGTTCAAAAGAGGGGGTGATGTCTCCTGTGCGGGGAGTAGCTCCCTGTTTTGCATTTGCAGAAACGATGTTTATTGGGGAACCATGGTAGGAATAAGATACTCACATCTGCCTTCACGTTAAGTCATCTGGGGACCTTTTAACACTAGGGTGTATACCTTGGATCGTAAGTAATTGCAGTCCTTATGTTGTCGTTGTTGGTTTGCTGGTCTGTATCCTCTATCAAACTCTAGATTCTGTCTTATCCTCTGTGTCTCACAGGCTGGACTAGGGTCTAGCCCCCAGGAGGCCTTGGCACATTTACTGAGCGTGTGAATGAGTGAATGATAGACCCTGTCCCCGGCTAGGTCTTAACTGGGAAGTGGTTCAGGAAAAGACAAGCAGAAGAGAAGACTCCCCTTCCAGCCCCGGTTCTGCCATTTTCCAGCCGCCTGCTTTGGGAACCAGCCATTCACAGCTCCGGGCCCAGTGCTCGGGGCCCAGTTCACTCTGGCTGCGCTTGCTTCCCCGCTGCAGCTGCTACCAGAGTGAGCTCGTCCTCACAGGGATGCGCTGGCATCCTTCTGATTTTCCTTTGACTCTGACGGGCCTGGGTGGTCCCTGCTCAGGGAGTGGGGGCTCTGAGGACAATTCCTGGACCAAAGAGGGCCCCCTCGCGGGGCTCCCCTGCACTTTTGGAGTCCGGCTTCACGCAAGTGTGGCCTGAGCCGGTCTTCGTTTTCAAGAGATCTCCTCCCCCTTCTCCCCTGCCTCCAGTCCAGATGGATACTTGGCCCTGTTGCTGGGGTCAGGCTGCAAATGCCGGCCTCACACAGGGGCAGCCTCCACCGTCAGCCGGCCCCACGTCCTCTCCCCTCTGGCCTTTGAAGTCAATGGGGCTCTGTGTGCAACTGAAAAGACCTGAGCCGTGGAAGCAAAGATGCTGGCTCCAGTGATTCTGGCCAGGATGGAGGGCAGGGGTGCCAGAGTCTCGCTGGAAAACTGATGGATGGCAGCCTTGAGCGCAGTTTCTCCAACGTGAGAGGTTTGGAGAGGCTTCGGATAAACGTCTGACACCCTGGACTCAGAGCTGGCTCAGCCGGACACGGCGGCCCAC
This sequence comes from Phocoena phocoena, assembly GCF_963924675.1. Classification (NCBI taxonomy): domain Eukaryota; kingdom Metazoa; phylum Chordata; class Mammalia; order Artiodactyla; family Phocoenidae; genus Phocoena; species Phocoena phocoena. The sequence goes on along the minus strand of NC_089238.1, from coordinate 57,109,786 downwards.
CCGCTCTGGGACAGCTTTCCGAGCCCACGGAGCCTCTTGGGCGAGTTCGTCCTCACCTCAGCCCGCTCTGCTCCGGGGCCAGCCCAGGCCTCAGGCCAGCAGATGCAGGGAGGAGCTGGGAGCCTTTGAAGAACGGTCACACCTTTCCATGCCTTCCCATTCAGAAGGGACTTGTAAGCTGCCACTAATTGGATTTGAGTTTGGATGGCTTCTTTCCGCCTTGGAGGATTGCAAAGTGAGGCCACCTGGCCTGGGGCTAGTAAGAGGCCTAACTTTTCGCGAGGCCAAGGCTTTGGGCCTGCGAATGATCCAGTGCGCTTATATCCCAAGGGTGGATGGTTTGGGAAGTGAGGAGAAGGAAGCCCAGGTACCAAGTTGCTGTAGAACCGAGCGTCTTGCAGACGTCCTCGTGTCGGGCGGGGCAGAGGGACACAGCCGGGAGGAAAGACAGCTTGCCCTTCAGCCAGAAGGTGAGCTGGCTGCACATCTGCAACCTGGGCATGTGTGTCTCTCAATGTTTCGCTGTCCCACACACGTAGAAGGAGGAGAGAGAGGGAGAGAGACAGGACAGAGACAGACAGAGAGAAAGAGAATGGATGGACATAGGAAACAAAGCACAGCTGTAAAATGCATTCATTCACTCATTCATTCATCACATGTTTTTTGAGCATCTAATCTATGCAAGAAACCATGCTAGGTCTACAGCAGGTAGAAGAAAAGCAGTAGTTCCTTCCTGCAGGAGCGTCGTGATATAGGGGATTGCATATGGGTGGGAATCCCACATCAGCCATTTACTCCCTGTGGGACCCGAGGCAGGTGCTCTGACGTCTCTGAGGCCTCTGTTTCTTCCTGGTGGAGGTGTTCTAAGGGTCCAAGGAGCTAAGTATGTGAAGCCTTTAGCAGGGGCTGGCCTGGGGTAAGCCCTGGAGACGTGGCAATGGCAGCAGTAGCTGTGTGCCCCGCAGGGGATGTACCACGTGTGCACCTCGGGGCTGCCCCTCCTCTGGGCTGCCCGAGACTATCTGGGAGCCGACTTAGACCCTTCCCCTGTTGCCACATCCCTGTTTGTACCTTCATCACAGCTCTTCTCCCACTCCTGTTGCTGCCATGTTGGTCCCCGTGATGAGCCGTCACTTCTTGTCTGCAGGATCCTCACGTTGTTCATATTTTCACCCTTAGCTTCAAGCCAAGATTTGGCACGTGGTAAATCCACATGCACACCTTCCCACAGCTCTCCAAACCCCCATCCTGTTCTGTTTCTTCCTAGCGTGTGATGTAATTTACTTCTTTACCATGTTTATTCTGTGCCTCTCCCCACCAGAATGTCCGCTTCAGGAGAGCAGGGCTTCTCTCTGTTTTGGTTCTCTGACTTAGCCCAGTGCCTAGACACATCCTCTGTGCATAGCGGCCTGCAGGGCCTGACATATAGGAGCTACTCAGTAAAGCCTCAGATGGATTAATGCATGACTTAGCGATGCTTTGTGAAACTTCTGAGCAGACTGGTTGTTGGAGTTGCAAAGGCCACTGAGAGAGACCAGCGCTCCAGCACGGACGACAGGCTGCCCAGGAGTCAGGCCACCATGCCTCCCACTCCCTGTCCCTCTGCCTGCCAGCTGTGGGACTTTGCAAGTTGTTTAACCTGGCTCAGCCTCAGCCAGCACAGAAGTAGGACGGGAACAGCAACAGGGCCTCTGGTGAGATGTTGGGAGAATTAATAGGAAAGATGGACGTGAGGCACTCAGCGCCTGGCACGTGGGCCATGCCGATGCTGCCGACCGTTGTAACGTCCACAGTGTACACCGATGCCGGGTTCTTCGGGAAAGAGCCGCGTGCTTCTGCCGGAACGGCGTCATCCCGTCCTCCTGTTACAACGGGCGCTGCTTTCTGTGTCGCGTCTGACTTGGGATCCGGGGTGGAAGCGTCCTTCACATGGGTTGATGGCTGCAAATCTCAGGCCTCGGTACTCCCTGCACGAAGGCCCGCTGTGACCCCAGGCGCCCACCGGAACGCTGCTCTGGCCTGAGTTCGGATCCTGTGATTCTGGTGTCCGCTGCACAGGCACGCATTTACAGAGTGCCCACTGTTTGCACCGAGGCGTGGCTCGCTCTGGCCACCGTCCTCCGATCCGGGGTGGCCTAGAGGAGCCCCCACCCTCTACCTATAGCCACATCTGGGGCTCATTGGTGCCGTCACGACAGTTTGTTTACGTGTAATTTCTGGCTGAGACTTGAAAGCCGAACGACCGCTCCGTTCTCTAAACAGTCACTACCGTTATACAAAAAGCAGGCCATCTCCCGGCTTGGATGTCGGACCAAAGTATCTACTCCCAGCGTACCCGTGAGGGAAATCAAAGGGCTTGTTTACTCACAAGTGGAAACTGCGACGTTCAGGGTCCCACGGGACTGACTGGCTGCCTCGCAGCCGAGAAGCTCGCGGGCTCACAGGGTTGTTTACGCAGACGGTGCTCCCGGTTGGGAGCCAGATGTCCCGGAGGCGGGGGTCCTCCAGCGGGGGCACAGGAGCCTCGCGGAAGGCAAGTGTCCGCAGGTTTCCTCCGCAGCCTCGGAGGCCCTCCTTCTCCTCTGTCCTCTCTCCCTGCCTCCTAGGGGAGACGTACGCACAGAGAGAAAGTCTCCTTTGTTTCTCCCACAAATGTTTCATTAGGAAGGGGGTGCTCCTGACCTCTGGCAGCCCCGGTCGGTCGTCGGGTTTCAGGACCAGGATTTGGACAGCTGCGTGCCCTGATCTGGTCGGGCATCTGGGCGGGGCTGTGGCTCTCACCCCTCGGAGGCCCCGTGCAGCCCGTCCCGTCCCTCAGGCATGGGCCCTGAGAGGCTCCCACCCCCTCCGTGGCCAGCTGTCCATCAGGACAGGTTGGGCGGCCCTTACGTGGGTGGGAGAACTCGGATGTGGCCCCAGCTCATAATTTACGTAACTGGGCCCTCAAGGAGAGAAAGGAAGGGAAGGGACTGGTGACCGTGGGGCTTCTGTTCCTTCTGACTGCGGGACAGTGGGGTCCATAGGACATCCGTTTGACAGTTCTGGAGGCTGAGGGTGGGGATGATGAGTGCTGGGGGAACCCTCACAAATAATGTGCGGTCGATTCCAGAGTGAGGCCAGGAACCCCCTCAGTGCCACCAGCCTCCTGTCGGGTGTGCGTCCACGCAGTCTAACTCTTTCTACGAGCTGGTGGAGGGTTCCTGGGGCTGCCCAAAATAAGTACCACAAACCTCCGGCTTCACACAACAGAAATTTCATCTCTCACAGTCTGGAGGCCAGAAGCGAGAATCAAGGTGTCGGCCTGGATCCTTCGGCCTCTCTCTGCCTCTGGTGTTGCTGGCGTCCTTGGGCTCCTTGGCTTGCAGATGTATCACTCCAATCTCTCTCTGCCTCTGCTTCACATGTGCATCTTCCCCCTGTGTGTGTCTGTGTCCAAATTCCCCTCTTTATTGGGACACAGTGATTTGGCCCTATTTCCAGATAAAGTCACACTCACAGATTCTGGGGCTTAGGACTTGAATGGACCTTTACAAGGGACACCATTGAACCCAGTACAGAGATATTCTCCACAAGGGCGCTTTTTGCTTGGACGTCTTGGTTTCCTTATCTGTAAAATAGGGATAATAGTCCCACCTTCATTGGGCTGATGTGGGGATTACATCGGCTCAGAGATGCAGAGTCCTCAGAGCTGTGCTTGATACACAGCAGTGGGATGGAAGGGGCCCTGTTCTTACTCTGATCTTCAGCCACAGGGCTCCGAAAACAACGCGGAAGGAGAGAGGGTCAGGGTCAAGTGCATGTCACTCACATCCGTGGTCCCCAGTTACCCTTAGAATAACGTCCCCATGTCCCCTAGGCCTCATGCTTCTCACCGGGCCTGGGCACGTGGGCCTTGCTCCCCGCTCCCCCATCGTCACACTGGCTGCCTCCTCGGGACCGTCTCCCGCCTGATCGTCCATCCCTCTGTCCTTCCCGAGTGCTCTCAGGGCTGGGCTTCTCCGCAGCACCCCGACCGCCCCACCTAAAGCTGGCGTCCCTGCCTGGGTCCATAGGGCATCCTGTGGACGGATGAGGCACAGCATCTCGTCGTGGCTGTCACGCCGTCACTCTGCTTTCTTCGTCGTGCTAGCACGGTCTGTCGTTTCATGTAGGTGGTTATCTGAATGCATCTAGTACACAAACCCCACGAGGGCAGGAACTGCCTGACCTGTTCTCCCATTCTGCGCCCGGCCCTCCGTAGTCTTGAATGATGACGCGAAGGTTGCAGTCAGACACCCAGTTAGTAACCTGCGCGCCTTCTAGCGGTGGATGCTTTCTCATTGGGAGCCTCCGTCTGGGGGTCCACGACGAAGAGCAGACGTGTGAGAGAGCTTGGTGTGGCTCACTCAGCCTTCCGTTTTCCTGTTCTATTTATTCCTATTGAAGGTTTTCTTTTGAAAAATTGTTGGGCCCACCCATAGACTAATTGCCAGGTATTACAATGAGTGCCCCTGTGCCCATCACCTAGATCCACCCACTGTCAATCTTTAGCCATATTTGCTTTTCCACTCCTTTTCTCTCTCACGGTCAACATCATCGTGATCATTACTTCTTTATTTTTGCTGAACTCTTTGAAAGTAACTTGGGGAGGATGTGTCCCTTTCTGCCCCTGAGCGCTGCAGCGCTGTCCCCTTAAGAACAAGGACATTCTCCCGCACAACCACTTTGCCATGGTGCGTTAGCAAACGTTCATATTCAGATCTCGCCCTTTGTTCCAGAACTGTGCTTTCTGGCAACTTTCACCTTCCAATCCAGGCTGTAACCGGGCACCACGCGTTGCATTCAGTGTCATGTCACACGAGTCTCCTTTAATCTGGAATGTACCTCAGCCTTTCTTTGCCTTTCATTTCATCAGCATTTGGGAAGAGTGCAGACCTGCCCTTTTGCAGTTTGCCCCTCTATTCAAGTTTGTTTGACAGGATTCAACTGAGCTTTTGTGCATTTTTGGAAAACCAGGGTTTTTAAAAATGAGAGATTTTCCATTATAAAAAAAGACTTCACCTTTTAAAAAGTTAACAGATTTGGCAACATTGGGCCCAGATTCCACATGGCATGCTATGCATAGTGTCCATCCACAGCCTCCAGTCTCAGAAGCTACACGTGTGTGAGCCCCACCGTGGCCCTGGATGTGCCCCTCACTGCCATGGGCCTTAGAGAACAGTCTCCCAAGTGGTGGAACCCAGAAGATTTGATCCTTTCCCTCTAACTCCATGGAAAACTATAAATAGATGCTTCCACAGCTGGAGGGAGAAGCATCCCAAAGAAGGACCACACCGTAAACAAGAGCGGCTGGCACATTGCAGGGATTTGTGCAACAGCAGGAGGGACAGGTGATAAAATGGTGCTTCTGAGAAGAAACTCATCCACCAAGGGTTTATCAATGATGATGGTCTTTCTTAAGAACTCAGATGCTGACAGCTCTTCGTGATGGGAACGTCGGCCTCAGAGAAGGAAGGTCAGGCCCCCGTGGGTCGCCGTGGGTCTTGGCTACGATGGGCCACCACCCCAACCGTGTGTCACTAGGCTCTTACGTCACCCCCTAAGTCAGAGCTGTCATTCTCCCAGTTCAGATGCGTTCATGCTCAGTGCTGACCACCCAGCAGGTGTGATGTTCATATATATTGAATAAATACATAACTTATTGAATAAATGCAAAGTAACTGGTTTTTTTCTTCTCAGCTAATTCTCTGACTCATTCTCCAAAGAAGGGTTTCTCAACCTTCTTACACAAATATCCCCTTCCAGAAACACGTCCCATTTCACATACTGATTTGTACGCCCATCCCCCAAAGGGCTATGAGAGGAACTTCTCATCAGAGTCCTCATTAGTAATCACAGCCTCATCTAAAAATCTCCACAGACTAAAAGTATTCTGTCACTCTTTGTTTTCAAGTTCTGTGAAGAAAGCTTCCACCCATAATTTTTTAATATTGCAAAATAGAATGTTCCTTTGTATTCTATATCACTACTCTTGTAGTTTGTGGTTGCCCACCCCAAAGAAGGGGAGCAAACGACACCCCTCCCCAGAACATCTCTGACCTAAAGCTTTAGGATGGAGAACCTAGTGGGGAAGCACCTGACCTCCGATGAGTCAGCATCGTGGTCACTGTTCTGAAATTTTCACCAGGAGCCTGGTCTCAAGGTCTAAAGGAGCCAGTCTCCTCGTCGGACATGGCCCCGAACATCCCAGTGGCTCTACATCCCATGTGGAAGAAATGCTGACCTGCGGAAAGGGAAAACAGAAGGCCAAGAGAGCCAGCCACCAAAAATGCCGAACTTCAAATGAAATCGTGCATGTTCTTAAAAAATAAACAACACAAAAGGCATTTGGGGTGAGCTGGGCTGTTTATCTCCATATCCACAGTGTGTTGGTTGATAAAGATCTTACTTGGAAACTTTCTTTTGCGGAGATCAGGACAAATTTTCCAGTTAATAATTACAGGTATTAGAAAACAGCTGATTTGGCTGTGAGACAACACAGGAAGCGTTTCCTCTTAATTTTTAGCCATGTAGTAATAACGGCATCCACCAGTTGCAAGCAAGATCAAATAGAAGAGCTGATTTGGATTATCCAGCATAACGGTCCAGTGTGTTCAATTAGCTGTGAAATCTTCTAATTTTATTCAGACACATAAATCAAGTTTTTATGTGTAAGCGCATCCAGCGGCATGTTTTCGACTAGCTTTAAACAGGCTTTCAGCCTAGCTGAGAGAGTTCGGAATGCAGGCTCTGGGGCCAGATACTTGGGTTCAAATCCTGCCTCTGCCACTTCCTGCCTGGGTCAGCCTCAAGCACTACTCACTCTCTCTGTGTCTCAGGTTGCTCCACTGAGCAAAGGTAACAGTGATCAAAGTACCCACAGTATGGGTTGGGAGGCTAAGTGGGTCAATTTACAGAATCTCTTAGGTCAGTTCCTGGCACATGGAAGTTAGAGATCATGATGGCGATGATGGTGATGGTGGTGATGATGGTGATGGTGGTGATGATTCCCTTCATGGACACTGAGCACTTTGCACCTCTAGGTGCCATGCAAGTGTAATACATACAGATTTGGTTAATCCTCCTGGAACCATTATTGTCTGTCTCTTTTGAGGAAAATAGAAGAGGCTTAGGGAAGTTAAGAAACAGGAGAGGACCTGGACCCAGGCCTCCCAGTTGAACTGAGACCTCTCATGGCCAGGGTTGGGGGTGTGTAGATGGACAGGACATGTTCCCTGCCTCAAGGGGCCCATCCCTCCCCCCACCCTCTGACAGGCAGAAGAGTGCAGTGTTCTAGCACTGGCATCAGGGAACAGCAGGTGTCTTTTGACCTTCAGAGACACTTGTCCCCTGGTTGGAGTAGACACTGTCACATCCGTATAGTTAAAGATAAATTGACACTCAGAAAGGTTACGTGGCTCGTTCAAGGTCACACAACTGGACTTGAGAGGGCCTCCCGACTTCGATGTTCTGGCTGATGCTGTCCATGGCGCCATATCTCTTCCATCCCTGACTTGGAGGAGCTGCACAGGCCCTGCTCAGCAGGACAATCCCAATGACCCAGGCGCACAGAGTTGGAACGGCTGCCATGCTGGGCTGGGTTAAGATGACAGCTTGACAGCTGGCCCACTTGCTTGGTCTTTATGACGAGCATCATTAGCAGCTGTGTTTGAAATGGTGCAGAGACCTAACTTCAGGCAGAAACTGAGGGGCAGTTACTGTGTAAAACTGCCTGGAGAGCCAGGACTAGAGCCAGGGATTCTCCCATCAGGCCACGTGCCAAGCTCAAGGGTCTTGCCCCAGACCACACAGCCAGACTGTCATGGGCCAAACTCATCGCAGGCTCATTTGGCTGCAAGGCTAATGCTCTTAACCACTTCCCCACATGGCCCTTCCTCACTGATTTTGCCTTGAAGGAAACCAATGGCTTGAGACAGAAAGTCCGGGAAATGCACATAAACTTCTTTTATGACCTATGATTGTTAGATGCTGGTGATTAACGTTGGCTCTGAGGTAACCAACTCTATCTGCATGTTTGTGTCCTAGCTGAAGTCTGTCCAATAATGATTCACTGCTTAATTTAGCAGTGAGAGGACCAGGTTTCAGCCACCACCTCCAGTCTCTGCTCAAAGTTTTGCTTATTTAACTGAGGGTCGCTGTCCTAAACAATGGCTCTTAACACATTTTGCTTCATAAGGCTGATTGTCATTAGTTTTCTCACAATGCTCTTTGATTATTCTATGTGTACTTTGTAAGGCAAAGTAGTTTTCTGTTATATATGTGTCTATCCTCTCTCTCTCTTTCTGTCTCTCTCTCTCCCTCTCTCCCCAGCCTCCTTCTGCAAAGGAATGGGAGACACTTGTTAAATAAACAGACCAATAGGTAGACATCCCCAATCTGCAAAGGCACCATCAACATTAGTCGTTGATATTTGAGACTTTCAGATCCACCCAGGCACTGCAGAATCCAGTTGTGAAATTGGTTTCATTTCTTCACTTGGAACACAAGCCATGCTTGTTAAATCAGTGAATCATCAGAACTGGCCCTGAAAGATTTTTGGCTATTCTAATATTCAGACCAACTTAGAAAGGTTTGCTACCCCTAAAGACGATCGAAGATAGAGTCCACACACAAATATCCTTGAAGAGGCAACAAGCAGGCAGTGTTCAAAGACCCTTTGTACAAGCATGTTTGGGACTCACAGCGCCATTAACGTCAGTGGCTGGATTCCCTCTAAAGGGCCGATGCTTCAGAAATAATAATATGTAATTTAAAAACCACAATTTATTGAGAGTGTATTCTTCATATTTAGTCCATCATGACTTGCATACAGATACGAAAATAGGTTGAAAGCATGCAGAAGTTTGCCCCAAATCAGGCAATCTTTGAATGCTGGAGTTGGGATCAGAATTCAGGTGTGTCAGCCTCTGAAATCTGGGCCACGTTCGATCCACACTCACATCCATTATCTTACTGGATGCTTGTCCTCATGGGTGAGTGAGGGTTGGTCAGGTGGTGAGGGGCGGAGAGAATGTCAGTGTGGCTGGCGGAGGGGGTGAAGGGATGGTGGAGGGGCCAAGGGGAGGGGCTAGAAAGTTATGTAGAGGCCGTGGGTCCCCACTCTGCTCATTGAATCTCCGTGGGAAGCCCTTAAGAAATGTAGGTGATGCAGTCCGACCCAAGATCAATTAACTCACGGTATATCGGGGTAGGACCCCCAAGTAAATGTCAGTGGTTTTTTTTTCAAAAGCTCCCCAAGGGGGTTCTAATGCACAGCTGGGGGTAAAACCCCCCAGGGTGGATCGTGAAGGGACGCGTTGGCCACAGTCATGAGGGTTCCTGACTTGGTCTGTTTTGAGATACACTTTCATTTACAACTTTATTCCCAGGGAACTTTCTTTGTTCCACATCCGGGCTCAAAGCAGGGGGCTGCCACACAGGGTAAAGGCAGGGTGGAGGGCCGGGGGCTGAGTGACACCCAACAATATCTTCCCGGTCAACTTGAGAAGCTGCATAAACAAACCGTGAAACTTTGCTTCTCCTCCGCCTGGGGACTCTTGGTCTGCTGCCACGGAATTGTCAGCCTCTTAGAGAGTGTCTATCTGCTCTGGAGAGGCCACGGGAATACAAAAGGCACACACGGCTCCAACCTGGAGCCGTCTCCCACCAGAGCCAGCAGCACAGAACAGCCACTTCTTGGCCACCTGGTCGACCAGCAGTGCTCACTGGGAGCCCTAGCTCCAACCTGAAGGCTGGAGCAGGGAGTGGGGGAGGGGGTCAGTTAGAGCTGCATTAATGCTCTTTATGAGTTTCCCTGGGGGCTTACAAGCAGCAGGCTATGGGGAAACCCCACATTTCCAAAGCAGCTTGTTCCTAGACCTAATCTTGTCAGTTTTCCCCAGCAAACATACCAGCACAGAGGAAAGGCTTCCCTCTGAGATTGCTATCCCCACAGAAATTTAATTCTCTTAGAAAAATAACCCCTTTTCCTCTTCCCAGGAATTCCTTTTCCCTAGAAGAGGATTTTCACAACAAGCCAAGGTGTTTGGGGATCTCTTTAAACCACAGCTTCATCATTGGACTTTTGGGAAAGTAAAAACATCACCAAAATATAAATCTGGTCTCTAAATATTCAAAGTAATGAAATTAAAGAAGCCCTCAAGTATCATTTCTCTGCTTCCCATGTTAACCCCTGACATTCTATAAACATTGACATTCAGTGCTTATTTGATTGTAGTAGTGAAACTAGAGAGTTCACTGAATTTTGGTGGCCTAGTAAATTTTGTGCAACATGACTGTAAATTCGGGGAAATAGAATGTTTGTTCCCTTTACTAAATTCCATCTCTAAGATTTTATACCAAAGCGAAGTGGCATCAAAAGTTTAAACTCAAATGTGCAAGGATGTTCCCTGCTCAGTTATCTAACTCCCGATATCTGGAAGACCTCTAAATGTCCTAGAACAGGGGTTGGGGAACTCTTTCTTAAAGGGCCAGGTAGAAATCATTTTTGGCTTGCGGGCCACATACTTATGGTCACTGTCACAGCTCCTCAGCCCTGCCGAGGTGGTGCAAAAGCAGCCACGGGCAACACGTGAATGAGTGCGTGTGACTCGTTCCAGGGAGACTTGATCTGGCCCCCAGACCATTGTCTGCTGCCCCGCTTCTATAATAAAGGACGTGGTTGTCCGATTCTGAAACAATAAACTACGATGGACTGTTTAGCAGCTGATTGAAGAGCCTACAGAAACTTGGGGAAATATAAATGATGGAACGTTAATGTAAGAAGGCAGAAAACCACATGTTTAGTCGCAATCATAAAAGAATCATCATAAAAGGTGGAAGCAGGCCGAAAGGAGACGCGCCGGTGAAAAGGGGGTGAAGACAGCGGGGTGAGGGGGTAGCTGACGCCGTCCTGAGCCGTCAGGATAGAAGGATGCCAAGGTGCGTCCCACGGCCAGCTGACGTTCACTCTAGCACGTTCGTCGACTAGATAACATCGTTTGTTCACTCAGCTGTTGGTGAATTTATGTAAAGCTGTATACTCGCAAGCGGTGAAACGTCTGCTGTGCAGGGTTCTTGACCCGGGAACTTGCGAGCAGGTGCGCTGAGGGCAGTTGGGCAGGAGTCAGCCCGGGGAGTCCTGGTGACGAGCCTCATCTTCCCCCTGCAGCAGTGGCAGCCGTAGGCAGGTCTGAGAACAACCTTCCCTCTGTGCAGGGGCCACAGACTTGGAGGGAGGTGACGGTGGTTCATCCACCTGGGGCCCCCTGGGACAAACCCAAATTAAGGAGGGAGAGAGCCGGGCGTGGTCTCCGACAGCAAAGGCTGGAGGCTCCGCTGAGCACGAGAGATCCAGACCCGCGGCCCTCGCCTCCACACCGCCCGCTGCCCCTTCCACGGGGTCTGCATCTTGTGGACGCGGGGCCACTGCCAGATGGGCCTGTCTGACCGGCGATAAAGCGCACTGGGGGCTGGACTGGTCTCGCCGGGGTCCTGGGACAGATTCAGATTTACATCCGCGAGCCCGCACGAGGGGCTGCAGTGTCAGACTCCAGGTGTCCACCCTGTAGATATTTCACGTGCAGTTTGGGAGTTTGGGAACCCTCGGAAATGTTAGCATTTGTGCATAAAATTGCCTGAAATGCAGTCCAAATGTCCACAAAAGGTAACCAAATAGCTGTTTATTGTTACTAGTCCATGTTCTTCGAGCTTCCACGTTGGGCGTGGATCTAATTAGGTGCCGGCCGCGTTGGGGGTGACATCAGGGGTGCTTCCTGGGCACCTTGGGATCTGGTTTATCATGAAGCCGGAGGTCGGCAGTCTCCGCCTCGGCCCCGACATCCGACCAGGACACGTGGGGAAAGCCCCGGTGGGCCTTCCTGAGACTTTCTCCTCGAGGTATATTCCTGAAAACCTTGATGAGGGTCCAAGCCTGTCCATAAATTTGCCAAAATACAGAAAAAAGGAGCTTTAGGAGATGATACAGTTATCACCAGGGAGCCCTCCCCGGAACCCCCGAGAGCCCCTCGTTTCTGTTCCTGTTTCGGTAAAACACACCCAACACAGAGGCCACCATTTCACCCGTGTTCACGTGTGCAATCGGCGGCGTTTAGCACGTCCACAGCGTGTGCAGTCACTACCTCTAGTTCCAGAACATTTCCGTCACTCCCAAGGGAAACCAGCGCCCACTAGCAGCCACTTCCCAGCCCCTCCCCCAGCCCCCAGCAACCACCAGTCTGTTTCCTGTCGGTGGGCTTGCCTGTGCTGAACGGTTCACATAATGGAATCACACACTCGGCAGCCTTTGTGCCCAGCAAGCACGTAAAAGGATGCTCAGCGGGGAATGCAAATCACACCACCATGAGATAGCACCTCACGCTCACTGGGATTGCTAGAATCAAGAAGAAAAGAAAAGAACAAGTGCTGGTGAGGAGTCCGAGAAAGGGGAACACCGTGCTCTGCCGGCGGGGATGTGAGACGGTGCAGCCCCTGCGTGCAGTGGTAACTTGGGATTTAGGCCACGGGGTCTGTTCAGTGGGAAGGAGAGGGGCTGTGTTCGAGCCCCAGACCCTCCCTGTAGGAGCCGTGTGACCCTAACCTCCCCTGACCTGTGTGAGTCTTCATTCCTCATTCCCGACCCGCCAAGATCCTGTGAGGCCCAAATAAGTCGCAGGCACGGCCTGTAAAGGCGTCTGCGGTTGTCCCCTGAGCCCCCCTCCAGGGTTCTTTCCAGAATCTCCCCTTGCTCACTCCCCTCCACCCAGACCAATGGCTGGCTGTCCGTTTCTCAGACAGGCGTGCCCCACCCCCGGGCCTTTGCAGCCTCTTTACCCTTTCATTCCGCTGTCACCGTGTCAGTGCCACCTGCCCCCTCCCTGCCCCTCGGCTCTCTCCATCACACTGACAGAGTAATAACTGACTTTATTTCTTGGGGTCATGACGTCGCCGTGAGCCCTGCAGTCTGAAGGCCATGCCTGTGGGCTCACCGCCGTGTCCCCAGCACAGAGAGGGGCTCAGAAGACCCTGTGGATCGGAGGACGCACATCCCAAATGATGCACACGCCAGCAGGTCGGGTTCCTTGAGCACAGGAGGTCGGGGTGGTGTGCTGGGACACCCAGTCCCATCCCCACAAAGCCCAGTGCCCCCTCGCCAGTGGGAGGACAGGCCAAGGGCGAGCGTGAGCAAGGTTCTTGTTGGCGTGGAGCACGGGTTCCAGCTTTCGCAAAACAAGGGGAATTTCTAAGAACACCTGGATGGAGCTGGACCCTGGAAGGGGAGGGACCGGGCCCCCAGACGGTGTGGGAATCCTCTCTCCCCACACCCCGTGTGTGTCTGTGTTTTGCTTCACTGACCTCCTCCCCTGAGTCCGTCTCCCCTGCTACGGGGGACGTTTTCCCAGCAGTGCACATACTGTCTAGGACCTAAGGCTGGACTCCTCTCTTGGTCCCAGCTCCAGGTTCTCGGGGAGGGGACTGACTTCTGGTTGCCCCACTTGGGGTCAGGCTGCTCCCTGGACCTGCCGCCTGTGGCTGGGGCTGTGTAGGGGGGGTCAGCACACTGTATAGATGGCTTCAGTGGTGGGAGCAGCGGCACCGGGGTGACGGGGCCGTTACGGGAAGCGGCTGAAAGCGGAGACGCTAACCCTCAGGTCCCTCGTCTCTCCTTCCTTTGTCCACGCTTCCGTCCGATACTTAACTGAGCTCCTGCCATGTGCCGGGCACTTCTCTAGGGCCTGGAGATACGTCCATGGACAAAATACACGGACATTCCTACCTTCAAAAGCCTGCCTACAACCTAGCAGAGGAAGGGCTCCACAAACAAGTAAACAGGTCCGTTCATTAGTGTTGGGGAGCCAGGGCTCTAACGAGCATCCGGCGGGTGAGGAGACATGGTGGGGGCAGCGGGCAAGGTGGACAGGGAGGCCTCTGAGTGGGGACGCTTGGCAGGTACCTGGGTGAGTGGAATGGGCCAGCTGGGCCAGCTGCGCTCTAAGCAGCGGCCCAGCACGTACAAAGGCCCTGTGGCAGGCAGGTCATGCGTGTTCCAGGACAAGGAGGAGACCAGTGGACCTGGAGTGGGGACGGAAGAAGCGTATGGCACTGGGTTCGTGGCTTTCCAACCTCTTCACGGGTGTGTCCAACTCTGCAGCCGCGATGAACTGTCTCTGGGGCCTCGATGTCCCCACGTGGCGGGGCGTGGCAGTAGGAGCCCCTCCTAGTCTGGCCGTGGGGCCTGAGGTCACACTGGGGGCTGTGGGGAAATATAAGGCCACAGTTGTGCACCCGCGAGGATTAGGGGCTCATTCTTCACGGAGATCTGCGGTGACAGTCATGGCCCAGGGGCGGGAGCCGCAGCCAACGTCCCACCCACGGCTCGCAGCCTGTCTCCACCGCCGGGACCCCCGGGTTGGAAATGAGGGCATTCCAGGGGGTGATCTGTGTGCTCATGGAAGGACGGAGGGAACCACATGGTAGACGAGCCCACTCGCCCGCCGGCCCCTCGGCTGCATCCCAAGTAGGAGGCAGGAACCCTTGACAGGACAACCTGAAAGATGGGTCCCCACGGGGCCATCCCGATAATCTGCTGGGGGCCTCTAAGCCCCAGAAAAGGCCACAGCCCTAATAAGGGCCTCACCCTATGGGTCCCAGGGGCCTTGTCAATCAGGGCAGAGGCAGGGGCACAGGGACGGGTCAGGCTGCCTTGAAAGAAAGCCCCGTATTGTTTTTGAAGAGCAGCCCATTTGCATCCTGGGTTTTACCGGCTGTGTGGCCACCCGGCCAATTTAGCATTTGCTGGGAGCTGGGGAAGACAGGAGGAGGAACAGCCCTCCCGGGCCTTAGGTAGCCCGTGCTCATGCCTGGGGGTGCGGGGGCAGGGGAAGGGGCACATTTTTATCCCATACTTGGTGATATGGTGGGCTTCAAGTTCCTCCGGTGCTCTCGTTTGTCAGGACTTAATGAGAGACCCGAAAGGGATTTAGAAATTTCCCTTGCCCAAGGACAGGAAATAAATGGGAAAGTTCTAGGGAATTAGGGGAAAACCCATTGCAGGGAGAGACAGCGGCCTTTGTTGTCTGCTTGTGTGAGGGTGTGATTGTGTGAGTGTGAGTGTGTGTGTGTGAATGTGTGTGACGGTGTGAATCTGTCAGAGTGTGAGTGTGTGTGAGGGCGAGGCCTCACCTCCCGGATTCGCTTGCTGGCCTTGAGGCCATGCCGTCCTGAGAAGGTTAATTTGGGGGAGTGTTCAGAACCTCCCTCGTGACGCGGATTCATTCCTTGAAGCTCTCAGCTTTGAATAAACAGTTTGTCTCTCATCAGGCGTTTGGATGGGAGAGTAAAGGCACTGTGAGCGAGTGTAAACGCCGATTAAATGGTAAGGGTATAAGGAATAAACAGATCCTCGTGCACCGTGAATACCCTCACTCATTTCTTCCGTACGACGCTCGAGTCTGCAAGGGGGAGGGGGAGGGGAGGGGAAGGAGGAGGAGGAAGGCGCGGCGGCTCAAGTGTGCACAGCCGGGCTCAGCGTGGACCTGCTTCTCTGTGCTGCAGAGTGTCTTGCAGACCAGAACAGACTCGCTGGGAACAGGAGGGCTTTGTGTCCGCCCGCACGCAGCCATTCATTCATTCACACCGTAAAGAGAAGCCGTGCGAGCCGCGGCGGGGAGATAGAAGTAGTTTCGGAGCAGTAAGGCCTTCGCGTAAAACAGGGCGGTGAGTCCCTCTCGCTGTTAGGATGGAGCCCGCTCCCTGCTCAGCGGTTCCTCCAGGGCGGTTCCCCCAGACGCCGGCGGAACGGGTGGCCTCCTGCCCCTGCTCACGCAGACGCAGACGCAGACGGCAGCCTGCTCGTCCCACGTCCCACACTTCGTCTTCTGTCGCTCAGCAGTCTCTCTTGGAATTCACGCTGCTGCCACGTGAGCAGAGCCTTGTTCTTTTTAACCAGCTGCATAGGACTCCGTGTTTGGACGCCCACAATGCATGGAGCCCCGTCTCCTGATACTGGACGTTTGGGTTGTTTCCAATCTTTGGTTATTACAAACAATGCTGGCACAATATTTTTATCTCTTTGTACTGGTAGAGTCTTGTGTTCTTAAATGTTTGATAAATACTAAGTCTTTTTGAAAGAAGCAAACGAAATTCACGCCCCGTGGCAGTAGCCCATGGGGGTGTATGGCTCGGATCTCCCTGCCAGAGAGACCCCGCCGCAGCCAGTGAGGGCAGCTGGTGCCTCCAGCTGTGGTGACTGCAGGGCCTGCCTTGACTTTCTGGCCGAGGCTGCATGCCTGCTGGGCAGCCGATGGCCAAGCACGGCAGAAGCGCGAGGTCCCGCCATTTCTGCCAGCAGGGACACCCTCCAGGGGCCTCGTCCCTCAGGGCTCCCCGTCAGCCTGGCGGAGACCTTCCCGGAGCTGCACGGAGGGCCAAGGCTTGGGGTTACCCCACGCTCCTTGCATGTACGGGCCCAGGCTCTCCTACCTCCTCGGGCCCACTGTCGCCGGCCCTCCCAGCACAGCCCTCCCGTCGCACTCCATCCCGGCTACAGCTTCCCTGGGGCCCCGTACGGACACATCTCAACACGTGAGGCTGCAGTCAGGGAGCAGGGGCCACGGCTGAAAGTTTCAACCCCCAATCTTGTCCAGATCTCTCATTTCATAACCAGAGAAGTGAGGCCCAGAGAGGGTAAGTGACTTGCCCAAGGCCACATAGTCAGTGATCTCCGACCTTGGGACACCAGCTGACCTTGTATGTCCCCCACCCTCTGCCGAGTTTGAGCCAGGAGCAGACACACGTGGCCTGTGCCACCTTTTCTACTTGGCCAGATTTTCTCAAACTTCCCTTAAAAGAGACGGGGGGTGTGTGCCAGTCCTTGGACGGCCTGTGTACTGTTGTCCCCAGGGCGCCACTCCTGTCTCAACTACAGAAGGGCCAAGGGCCAGGCAAGGGGACTTGGAACATCCCGTGCTGTGGGGTCACTGGGCGCCGGGCTCCCCAGCTGTGCTCAGGGCTGACAGTTGGCGAAGATCCTTGGGTTTGGGCGGCAGACCAGAGGCGCGGGACAGGGAGAGGCGGGAGGAGGCGGCACTGCCGCGGGCTCCCAGCGCCACCTCCAGGGGCTCGTAAGTCAGGGAGACTGGGATTCTGTCTACACACGGGAGCGTCGGACTGCAGGCCGTTTACCACGTGCCGAAGGGGCCTCATGAGCCCGCCCGCCCAGCCAGGACTGACCGACCTCCATGATCACCTCGCATGGGTGGCCAGAGGGCAGCCTCAGGCCCAGCCGCAGCCTGCGCAGGGCTTGCCCAGCACGGACTCCGGCGGGGTTCGGGGGCTTGCCAGGTTTGGCCTGCAGCCAGGACAGGACGGCTCTGGCCCTGCGCTGAGGGGGAGCCGTGGAGGAGGAAGGGGGAAGGGGGCCACACATGCCTCTGTGCCCCTGAGGGCAGCGGCCAGCGTCCACCTGAGTCCTTCGGCTCAGCACGCAGGATCTCCTGCTCACTCGATGTTTGTCCACCGAGTGAATGAAGGAGACAGGCAGGGCAGAGGGAGGGGGAGGATGAAATTCCTCCTGCCCTTGTCCTTGCTCTCGGCGCGGGGGGGTTGGCATCATTTTAAATCGTGCCGACCTCAACCTTGTGCCCAACTCTGGACCCCGCCTGTCTGGCTGGGCAAGCGCTGGCTGAGCCCCTGCTGCGTGGACACGGCCGTGGCCAGCGGCAGACCTTCCGTGGAGGTCAGCACCCAGTGGGGGCCCTGTGGACACCCCAGTGGAGGGCAGAGGCCTCAGTGTCTGTGCTCGCCCTTTTCTGGCACTGGCGTGGAGGAGGTGGACACGTCCAGCTCCTGTCCTCCACTGGACAGACGCCATCCCCACCCCAAAGTGTGTGTGCAGGGAGCCGAGGAGGACACGCGTGGGTGAACATGCATGTGTGTGCAGGGCTGTGAGCACGTGCAGGACTTCGGGTTTGCTGAGGGCCGTCCGCCGCGTGGGCCCTCAGCGGAGGCCATCAGCCCTCTGTGGTTCCTGGCACCCCTGGTCTTGCCAGGGGACAGTGAGTGACGTTTTGTCTCTGGGTCCCTTGGCTGGGAGTGGCAGTGAGGGGGCAGGGGGCCTGGCACCGTGTGTAGTGGGGCTGACCTCCTTCTCCTTGAAGTAAGTTCTGACGTCCGCTTGCAGGCCCCCAGCTAAGAACAGCACAGAAGGAAAAATCCTTGAAAGAGCAGTTAGGTCATCTGTGGATAACGCTGCGTCCACGTCGCAGCGGCGGGCTCGCACAGGGGCTTGTAACGCTCAGCCAAGTCGTGCGTAAACAGTGACTCACACTCACCTTTGCCTTTGCTGGTGGGTCGCCCAGGCTCCAGGTGCAGTGGATGCCACCGGCCCATTTTCAGCAGTGGCCCAGCAGGCCACTGGGACTGGGGCAGGTGGTCTGTGAGAAGGCTGTGGGGGAGATAACCGTCTTTCAGCCAGAGGGCATCGCCTGGTTTGGAGTGAGAGGAACTGATGCTGGGAAATTGGCGCCGGTGTTAAAACCATCCCTTGCGTTTGCTGTCAGATCTACTTGGGTTTTGCAAGGACCACTCCTGCTGCTGGGCTGAGATCGAGGAAGGGGGAGCAGGGGGACGCGTGGGACGGGGGGAGGCCAGTGCCGTGCTCCCGGTAGATTCAGGCCAGCGGTGAATCTGGCCTGAATCAGCGGATTTGCAGGTGGAGGGAGCCCTACCCCGTGCAAGGCTGCCCAAGCGCCGGACAGGTGGGTGGGTGCATTCCAGGGGACACAGATGGAGGGAGGTCAGGGGAGAGGGCTGAGCTCTGTTTGGAAACAGCACAGAGATGCTCGGTGGAACTCTGAGAGTCGAAGAAGAGGCCTGGTCCAGCTTTGGAGCAGGAGGAGGGCCGGCCCAGGCCCTGGGGAGCCCTGCTGTTTCAGGGTCAGGCGTGGAAGCGTCAGCCCAGGAGGGAAGCTGGAGGGGTGGGAAGGAAGCAGGGGAGCACGGGGAACGAGCAGGACCACCCTTGCTCTGAGACCGTCTGTGGCTCACGGGATCCATTCTCTTCCCGGATGGGAAGCCCCGTGGGGACAGGGTGGGTTCATCTTATCCACCGTTATGTCCCCAGAGCATAAGAGCATATGAGAGGTGGCAGCAGGCATCTGCTGGGCAAATACCACTGGGCCGACACGGCTAACGAGGCAGTAACATCCTGCGAGACCCTGGGCCGCCCAGTGTGCTGTGGGGCCTTCAGGAGGCCGAGCTGCTCCACCCTGCACCCCAGGGACTCAGCCGCCCCACCACCCACCATGCGTCTCGGCGGAAACAGAAGGAAAGAAGTTCCAGGCTTTGCCGGCTGGTCACAGCCCCCTCCATCTCCCGTAGACGCGGCTCGGTGGCCACCTCCCCAGGACCCCCCACAGCAGGGAGGCCCCACCTCTGCTTTGCACGTGCTCTCCCCTTTTTTGAAAACTGCTTTTCTCTTGTCATCAGAGAGACACAGTTGACGCTTCTGTGTCAACGCAGATAGAGCCTGCCCTTAGATCCCGTCTCAACGCTGGAGTCACAGGCCAGGCTAAATTAAAAAAGCAAAACGTGTCTGACCCGATAGCTGACTTCATGTGCAGTGGAAAAAGCAAAAAATAAACACTGAGAGTTGATGACATCTGTACCATCTGTGGGCACGGTGCCCAGACAGGGCAAGAGCGAGGGAAGGGTCCACGCCCCTGCCCTGCACACAGGGCACCGGTGGGTCCCTGCAGCGGCCAGGAGCAGGTTCCACCGGAAGCTGTGGTCTCTACTGTAGAAACTGCCCTCCCCCGGCACCGTGGACCTCGGTGCGCAGGGCACACGACCTGTCACCCAAGCCTCCAAGTTCTCAGAGAACGCCCACCACCTGCTTCCATCTGCTTGTCTGAGAAGTGGCCCAGGGGGCAGCATCTCCCCGTTTCATTTTTATCTTCGGTTTTTTCTTGCTCAGACGCTCTGCAGGATGAGCTTTGGAACTGGCTTTGGTCTGCACGGTAAGACGTCACTGCAGTACTGATGGGATATGGTCACCTGCTGATCAGGGAGGGTTTTGCCCTAATTTCGTGGAGGAGGAAAGGGAGCGCTGGGGAGCCAGGCAGCAGCCCTTCCGCCCCTGCACTGTGGCCCCGGCTGCAGCTGCGGGGGCCGCTGCCTCCCTCCCGGCTGCCCCGTGACTAACCCTCCTGCCACGTCTTCCATGACTCTTTTGATGAATATTTGCTTGGCATCGACTTCGAATTGACGCCCTCCTCTCTCATTTTTACTCAACTTCATCAGAAACAGTACAGTTATTAGCATGGGTTATGTCATTTTTTTTCTTAAAATACATTATTATAAGTACAAACCAGTTAATACATTTCAGATGTGTCACCCACGCACCATGAAAGTGCCTCGAGGGCCACCGGGGAAGCATGTCCGTCTGGGAGCTGCTGGGCCAGCCGGCAGAGGGCTGGAGGCTGGGGTCCCTGGGCTGTGAGGTGACCTGCTCCTATTCTACCTCCCCAAGGGACTATCCCTAGATACACTGTCAGACCTCTACCTGGAACACGATGGCCTGAGTGTGCTCAGCATTTTTGGGGCATACAGCATATATGCAGAAGAGAACCCAGACCCCCGACCCATGCCCCCAGCCCCACGTGTGTCTCTACGTGTGAGCTCCACGAGGACAGGGGTCTGGGTCTGTCTTGCTCCCTGCTGTGTCCCCAGCACCTAGGACAGTGCCTGGCACGCACTAGGTCCTCGGTACGTATCAGTGGAATATATGTGTGCGTGGGTGAAAGAGAGAGCTGGAGTTTCCCCCCACAGTCTGTTCCTCTCCAGCCTCCAGGCCTCACTGGGTTACCATGCAGTGTGGTTGTGTCACCCCTGCTCAGAGCATCCTAATGACTCTCTCCGGTTTTCACAATGCTGTCGAACTGTGTCCCCCATGCTCTGCTCCGCCACACTCAGATTCACACGTTGAAGCCCTAACCCCAAATGTGGCAGTGTTCGCAGGTGTAATTCCAAGGTGATTAGGTTTAGGTCAAGTTAAGAGGTTGAGGCCCTCGTGACGGGATCAGTGCCCTCACAGAAAGAGGAGGAGGACGCAGGGAGAAGGCCGTCGTCTATAAACCAGGAAGAGAGATCTCACCATGGACCCAAACCTGCCGGCGCCTTGATCTCCTGCTTCCGGCCTCCAGAGCCGTGAGAAGCGTGTCTGTGGTTTTGGTCCCCCAGTCTGCGGTACTTTGTCACGGCAGCCTGAGCTAAGACCACGACCTTACGATGGTCTTCAAGGCCCCAGCTCCTTCCACCTGTGAGCCGCACCTGTGCCCTCTCCTCCCTGCTGGACCGTCCGCGTTGCCTTGGATGTGCCAGGTTCTCGCCTGTCAGCGTTTCCACAAGCTGCTCCCTCTGCGGGGACGCTCTCCCTCTGTTTATCACCTGGCCGACTCCTTTGGGGCTCAGTTTACCCCTCACAGCCTGGGGACGCCCGTGCTGACCACCGTCTCCACCCGCTACCTTCCCCTGCACCCCACAGCACTGTGGGGTTGCCCCTTTGTATCAGCGGGATGGGCGAGTGACAACCCCAGAACCTAGGTGACGTCACACAACGAAGGTCTACTTCTCACTGGGGGTCCATGTTCAAAGAAATTCCTTGGGGCCTTGTTCCCCATCCCCAGTTAGGGACCCGGGTGGATGGAGGCTCCACTCTGGGCACAGCCAGGAGGAGAGAGAGTGTCGTGAACTCAGTCCTGCCCTGACTGCCTCTGACCCAAAGTGCCAGGGGTCACTGCTCACGGCCCATTGGTCAGACCTAATCACCTGGCCCCAGCCTACCTGGGAGGGGGAAGAGAAATACACAAACTCCTCTGTGTGCTCAGGAAAGGAAAATACAACGGAATGGTCTCTGCCGTCACCCGTCATAGAATGTTCCTATTTAATTGCTGCTCATTCCCTGGCCCAGACTGAAGTTCCTCTGGTCCCTGGATTTCAGGTTTCTCCCCAGTTTTACCCTGGGCACGTAGCATGGGGCCCTGCTGAGGGACCATGAAGGTTTGCGAAGGATCCGCGTGGAGCACAAGCCCAGTCAGGACCCACGGCCAGCTGAGTCCCCGGGTGGTGCCCTGGTTTCTCAAATGCTCTGCGGTGTGTGCCGACAGCAATTGGTCGTTTCTTCACCCGTCTACCCTCCGCTTCCACGTCACTGGAAAACGTCGAGGACCTACGGAAAATCCTAAACACACTCCGTCTGTCTTGTCTGTTTTCCATTTTGTGTTTGTGCTGTTTTTTTGTACAATAAACAAGGTAAAAGCAAAGAGATAAACAGCGTGAGGTTTAAAGGGTTTCTAATGAATGAACAATACCTAACTGTTCTGAGAATGTGAATCCTTGGTTTACATTGATAGTTGGAAAACACAGCATTTGGACGGCAGCCAGTTTTCCAGGGTGAATAAACACCTCGAGAGGGACAAATATTTTTCACAGACCATCAGTGAAACAGAGGCTCAAATATTTAAAAGTAAATACATAAAAAGGGAAGAAATAAAGAAAAGAAAAGGCAAGCTGACCCTGCTGACCTTCAGTTTCCAAATGAGCTAAAAAACAAGTTTTTATAGTTATGTTTACTGCTTCCAAAGAAACAAAACCTTTTATTTTAACTCCTCTGTGCCACTGCTCCCAGAGTGAGTTTTTCTAAAATGTCACTCTTGAGATTGGACGAGGGTCTTCACTCTTTAGGCCTCAGTTTCCTCACCCGTGAAATGGAGATAATTATAATTCCGCATTCACAGGGTAATTATGAGAACTAAAGAGGTTAATGTATGCAAAGGGCTTAGACCGGGGCCTGGCACCTGCGAGTGCCATATATGTGTTAGTCATCACCACCATCATCGTCGTCTCCATCACTATCACCACTGACATTACTATCACCATTGCCATTATCAGCACCTTATCATTATCATCACCACCATCATCACCGTCACTGTCACCCTCACCACTATCGCCACTGACGTTATTACCACCATCACCAGTATCACCATCGTTATCATCGCCACCACCATCACCATCACTATCACCACTGACATTATCGTCACCATCGCCATCATCACCATCTTATGATTGATTATCATCACCAGTCTCATTACCACCACCACCACCATCATCACCATCATCACCCGTCACCCGTCTCACTACCATCATCATCGTCATTATCAACAGTTACAAACCGCATGTGATGGAGGCAGTGAAAGTAGCGATCAGGGACCCATCCCCCGGTTGATATCAGACAGTGGCCATCCAGTGGGACGTAGGCGTGGCTGTTGAACGTAGACCTAAAACATGAGTGTAGTGCTGTTCTCCTGGCTTCGCCCCAGTGAGGCACAGCACGCATGTCCACACGCTTCATACACCCACACACTCGACCCCTTTCTGAAAATCCTCTCTACTACTTCTGCTCCGCTGAGAGGATGGTGACATAAAGGCAGCCGCTAGGCTGGGCAGTTCTCAAGAATTCACGCAGTAGCAGAATGCTTCTTCTCGATCCACCGCTGCCAGGCTTGCAGAGGCACGTGCTCCAAACTGTCAACAGCGGCCGCCCCCAGGAGCAGCATTAGAAACAGGGCGCCCGCAGGTCCCTAGTTTGTGCCTGGTTTCCCCCTGGTGTCATTACTCATAGCGCTCCAATTACGAAGTATATGATCACAACAATTTTAGTGATCTCTTCTCTTCTTTTTACTTATCTCTATTTTCTAAGCTTTCAACAGGAAACTTTTCTAATAAAGAGGAAACCAGTACAAGTGACAAAGCACTAGCTCAGGTGCCTCCTTCCCCAGAGAGGGTTCCCTGCTCCCCCAGCATGAATCATGCCAGGCAGCATCTTCTCCAGCCTCTTCGTGGCCGGCTGGCCTGAAATGTCGGCTACCGAGCAGGAAGCTGGACAGCCCCACCCCCAGCTACTTGTGTCATGACGGTCCGACTAGTGATGGTGAGAAACTGAATCCCTCCTATGGGAGACATAAGACGCAGAGGCCTTCTCCCAGGACGCGGTCCCATTTTCTGGGGAGTGTAAGGCAAGGCTTGCACAGGAGAACTTGGGCCGGCTCCGTCTGCTTGGTGCTTCTATCCGGTGATATCTCTCCACGTGGGAGCGGAAAGAAATGAACCCAGGAACCATGTCCAGGAATGAATCGCTGTGTCTGCAACTTTATACTCATTAGAGTTTTAATAAACTCCTGCTTGTTTTTATAGGGATTTTTTTCCACCACCTTTGAACTACCTTAAAACAATAAAGTGCCCTCTTCACACAGGTTGGCCCAGTGGGAAGACTGACCTTATTTCGATTCTCCTACTGAGAGTGACGACTCAGCCTCAAGCGTCAGGGATGCCGTGATCGCACGAGGCACGGAGTTCAGCCTCTGCGGTGAGCCCTGGAAGAGGAAGCAACTGGACGTTTCCTCTGCACATTGTCTTGTGCAAAGATACAAGTAAGGGATATTTGTATTGGTTTGCTTTTTCTTCTTTGAACGGCAGAAAAACTTGCTAAGTTTAAGGAAAAATGGAGGAAAAAACCTGCATTATTAAGTTTTAATGGATAATTGTGTTCAAACCAAAGACCCGTGTCCGCCCCGTGGCCGTGGCCGTCCTCACACCGAAAGGCCTGAGCACGCTTTGGGGGCACAGATGTCAGATAAGCCAGCTCTCGCGCTTAACACCCGAGGATGCTCCCCGTTACCTGAGCAGTGGCTCCCTACCTGGTGCACCTGGGCATCATCTGTGCGCTCGCTGTTCCCCGGAACGCTCTTCCCGTCTCTTCCCTGAGGTTTGGCTTCGGGAATTTCTAGAGACAGTGATCGTGCTAATCGTCCTGTGTGGCGCTCTGCTCATCACCTGTTTTTCCTGCTTGTTTACTTGTTGACTTTCTGTTTTTTTCCCACCTGGAGGGTAAACTCCATGAGGGCAGGGACTCATCGTTGTAGTTTCGCTTCTGAATGAATGAATGATAGGTTATGACGTACGGTGCTCCTGTTCTTAAAGGCACAGTGCTCCGTGCGTCGCAGGAGACCAGGCTGGGTGGTCTCCAAGTCCCCATCTGTTTTTTCGATCCCAACGGTCAGGTCCAAGTCTCATTTAAAACCTCCTTTCTCTCCTCCTGGATGGAATCCACAGTACCAGACTCAAATCCGCTTCCCTCAGAAAACCTCTCCTAGGCCTCTCCCCATGCCCCCTCTGCTCCTGCATCCGGCGAGCAAGCAGACACTGAGCGCCAGCTGCACGCCTGCACCGCACTTGGCTGGAGGTTCAGCCGTGAGCAGCATCGTCTCAGACACGCAGGCTGGCCCCCGTGGAACAGAGCACAGACGCAAGGAGCGAGGGGCTCACGGAGCTTTGTGGGTTAGGAATCTTCCCTCCCATCACTGGCTCCTGTTCTAGACTGAGTTAGGATCCTCTGAGTGCTACCCAAGGCATCCTGGTACTAATGTTCCCAAGCCATTTCTTTGTGTTTAAGACACTGTCCTTCATTCCAACTGGAAGCCTACAGAGCTGCTCCCAGGCCAGAAAGCTACTGTGTGGGGCTTTCTCTACTTCAGATAAAAGCCCTACTGCCTGAATAGTCAACAGTTCCATCCAGCTCGAGGGAAAGGAAGACTGCTGAGACGCAGCTGCCTTCAGAGGGGAGCTGACAAGCAGGTGGAAGGTAGATGTTTTGGAGGGAAGGGCCCAGTTAACAAGATGAGGGGGGAAACATCCCTGTTGTTATTTCTTCTTGGATTCATAGTCCATTTAACCGAGGGTGCTGACGGGGAGTATTTGGATAGAAATATTAGATGCTCCGAAATCAATGCCTAATGCCCTGCCAGAGGGACCCAGCTTCTGACCGTCGTGCACACTCGTACCCACACACATACACACTCTCACACACCTTTACAAGCTCTCACATGCTCACACACATACCCCTACGCTCATTCATACGCTTGTACAAACTCGTATGCGCACACACTGCAAGAGATATAATCGACCCGAGTCACCCCCCATCTTTTTTCAATTTCTAAAAAGCTACATTTACCAGAATAAGTAAAACATGTGAGGTATGGGATCCACCTTGTTGAAGGACTGGGTTTTATTGGTCAACTGGTAAATCAAAACACATGGAAAAGTGCTACATTTAGGAACATACTGCGACTGTATTACCCCCTCGTTTTACTGGTTCATCCCTAATCGGAACCAGCTGGCAATAAAGAAGCGAGTTCATGGGAATCCACCCTTTGTTGAAAGCGGGGCCGGGGGGATGCTGGAGGCCGATGAGCGCGATGAAAACAGCTGTAATTGACTCACGAGGTCAGGCTCTGGGTAGAACTCGGGGACAGAGGTGACACTACAGCTGGTGCATAAAATGCCGGGCTCCCGGTTGCCTATAAGTGTGTACAGAGGAGGCAGAGAGAAAGGCGCCATTTATGAGGCTCCTCTCACTGTCTGCTCCCGCTGACCTGACTCAGGCTCGCTCTAGAGTCTCTCGATTACTCTGGGATGCTTGTTGACATTAATCACCACAATGGTAATGATGGCACTCGTGATGGTGATTATGGTGATGATGATGGTCATGGTGATGGAGGTGATGATGGTGATGGAGATGGAGATGATGGTGACGGTGGCAGCAGTCAGAAACTTCAAACAGGCTCCACAAAGCATGTGGAGCATCTCCACATCAAAGCGCTGCCATGTTAATTATGTGAGCCTTGTAACCTTGACAACATTAATTGAACAACTTTCCATTTTCCTTGTGTTTTATCTGTTTTAAACACGTTTTCCCCCAAACAAGGAAACTGGCATCTGAATTCTAGAAATGGAACATACACACATGCCACCCCAACTCCCCTTCCTGTCACAAATCAGCTCAGTGGCTCCACCCTTTGGAAAATTGTGATGCATTAGGAGGGTCTGTGGGATATTTTTAGCACCTGACACCATCCCATTTCTTCCCGTCTCTGCAGTGTTGTGTGATGTGTACCTTGTTTAATCACCATACTTTAATTTTATAGACAGACTTTTTCATAAGTCTGCTAATATTTTGAGATCTGCAGAGGGCTCAGCGTCAGAGTTGGGACTGTCCGCCTAGACCTGGGCCAGGGCACACGGTACACACGAGCTGCCCTTGCTCCTGGGCCCAGGGCAGGCCTTAGTGACACTCTCACACAGAACCTGAAGCCAGCGTCTCGTTTCTTCTCGACACAGGATGTCTGGGATTTAGTACCAATTGCTGGAAGTTGGCGAGATGAAATTGATCTGTCATCCCTGGAGATGTTGTAATAAAAATAACACCAGGTCTTTTCATTTCAAACTTAATCCCTTGGCTTCCACTGGCCCCAAAGCGAGAGTAAGGGGCTGAGTGGAGTGTGCACTGCGTTTCTAAATCGTGAACATAGAAAGATTTAACCATTTTGGTGGTCAACACTCTGCGCCCTGCTCATTAAATCCAGTTAGGAGAACTGCTGTTTGGAATCACACGATGGATTAACGTCTTGGCTGTAAAAAGGGTGAAGTCGTATGCACGGACAGGCCTTGAGGCCCCTGCGTCGGCCCTGCTCCCAGCTCCCAGCCGAGGAAAACACTGTCCCCAGAGCACTGCCCCTCCCTGGCATTGGCTACACACCACTTTGCCGTTGGAATGTAAGCTTCCTGAGGGCAGAGGCTTAATCTGCCTCATTCCCTGCCCCCTTCCTTGCCTTGGACAGTGCCTGGTGTGTAGAAGATGCTCAGTATATTTATAGAGCCAGTGAATGAATGAATGGGACTTCCAGATTTCTGAGTCCTGGACAGAAGGGTGGGATTCTCTCAGGGAATTCGTCCCCCAGCAGTGCCCGCCCCGCCCGGCCGACTCCTTGCGTGTGGAGAGAACAGCAGGCGGGGAAGCCCCAGCCTGTATTTCCAATAAGAAATACGTGATTTTTCTCGTATTCACTTTTGTGACCAAGGGGAGCCCCTTCTGCTGAGCCACCCTGCTGGTGGGAGAGCAGCTTTGGAAACCAGTGCACCCAGTGACTACGGGATGCACTTCCCGTCACACGTGCGGCCTGCGTCCGTGAAGAGGAGACCTGAGGGGTTCACGAGCGAGTACCTGGGGTCTGATTTGCTCTCTTCGTGGCATTTTCCTCTCTGCTCGGCTGAGCTGTGACCAGGTTGGAGCTCCTACCTCACGAGTCAGACCTCTTTGCTTTTCCCGGCTCCACCTTTGGCGCAGTCTCTGGACCCGACTCCGTGCCAACCTGGAAAGGGGGGCACAGAGCTGTATGTGTCTTGGAGGCAACGCGACAGGGGCGTAAGGGCCTCAGGGTTGCAGAGGGAAGAAAAAAGGCTCACTTGGGTGCAGACACGCCTCTGGCTGGTGAACAACCACACTGGACCTCTTTACAATCTACTTGGAAAGCCTTTCCAAGAGGCCTGAGAAGGAAGTTTCCTTGGTGTGTGTGATGGATTCCAAAGCTATGAACTTGCCTTGTTGAATGTTCTCTGAAGGGACATGGACTGTGTTCTCTCCATGAAAAGGACATGCTGGAGGATTTCCTTCGAAGGAATTCCTTAGAGGATTCAAGTTGGAGGGGGAAATTTAGAGGGAAAATGGGTTCCCCCCCAGGAATTCTAATGAATGAAAACCATCTTTCCCACACCCTCCAGTCCTACACGAGCTTGGAGAGCTATCACATGGATCACTACAAAGAACTCGGGCCATAATTCTGGAGTGAATTGCAGGACTGGGAGATTTTCCTTGCCTTCAGAAAAGCCCTTATCCCTGGGCTTCCCTCCAGATATACCACTTAATATTGTGTTCCTCACAGGGACTGTGGGACCATGGACCCAGCTCGTGAAGGCCCTCGGTGGGGAACGCAGGGCCATAGTGATGTTAGACACCATAAACCCAAGTCACGTTTTGAATGGCAAAAGGAGTCCTAATACCCAACTGCCTCCCCTACTTTCTTCCTAAGAGAACTCAGATTTTATGCAAAGGGGCAAGGTGCCCAGCTAAAAGACCACCATGTCCAGCTTTCCTCCTCACCGTGGGGTCCAGTACCGCCCCCATCATCCCCGCCATTAACATTGTGGGGATGATGGAGCGTACGTACGCGGTGCTAAAGTAGCCTCCAGTCACCCTTCGGCACCGAAACTGGTGTAGGAGCACCCATGGCTGAGAGTGTCAGCAGTGGGGTCTGGGCTCAAATCCCAGCACAGCCAGGACGTGGAGCTGAGGACAGATTACTCTCTGGGCTTCAGTTGTTCCCTGTCTGCAAGATGAGAGTAACCCTAGCTCCTAACATACGGGTACTGGGAAGGTTAGGTGATCAGAGGGTGATGGTGGTGGTGATGATGATGGTCTTGGCACCACGACCATTGCTAGGGATAACAAAGCAACTTCATCTGTGGTTGGAAGGGTTGAATGTTTCCGGCAGTCAGGTGATACGTTTTCCAGAGTGTGTCCTCACCCTAAATCGAGGAAGATGCTAAAGAGAAACCCATTGCCTGGCTCTGATCAGTGTGGGTCCAGGAAGCAAATGAAAGGAGAAGTCTGGTTGCTCTAGAAAGGAGTTGGGGCCACGGGAGCTGTGAGACACGCCAGTGCCCAGAAGCTGTGGAGCCCCACCATCCACTTGGGTCGGTGCGTCTTACCCAGCACATGACACGCGTGCACCTGTCACCTGGCCATCCTTTCTCCTCAAACGCCCTTTGCCCTCTCTGCCAGATCACCCTCCAGGGTTAAAGTGGGTACAAGGGCATCAAGCTGTCACTCCTGTCTAGATGGTGTTTCATTCAATCCTCAAAATAAGTGTAAAAGTAGGCACTATTACCTCCATTTTACAGATGAGGAAAGTGAGGCTCAGAGAAGGGAATTCATTGCCCAAGGTCATCCAACGAATGATCAGTAGATGCTCCAGCCCCGTCTCCCCATGGGCTCCTTGAGGCACCTTAGGGTTCCTTGGAACCCAGTTTGAAAATCACAGCCCTAGCCACTCTCTCATGGGCCTTCCCAGTCGGCCGTGTGGTTATCTATATGACTTCGGTCGTCCTCTGTGGTCCTGAGGTGGTGAGGAGTGGATGGAATTCAGCGTGCACTGTACCCGGTGGGGCTCACCAGGTGCTCTGACAACAAGGTGTTTTCTTTCCTAAATCTGGAAATGGCTGGTCTCCCCGACAGGCACGTTCTTGCCCAGCCACGAACGCTGAGGCCTAAGGGTCTCCGATTAACAGGCCTCCGCAGACGCTGCGCACAGCAGAGCGGGCAGCTGCCTGGAGCCTGATGAGCACTTGCCGCTGGTGCATACGGAGGGGCAGCCTGGCTCCGTGTCCGTCACAGGGGCATCAACAGGAAACGGAGCTCGGGCCTCTGCTGTCCTCGGTGGGACAGGTCCCCGTTTCCCTCCAAGCCTGGCTCGGCTTCACCGATGGAATAAAAATGGAACGGGATATAATTACACTTGCCGAGTTAGCAGCTGGGAAGCTCACGTGTTTGCTTACATGTGCACGGAATGAAATCTCGGCTCACAAGCGGGGGCGTTAGGATTATTAACTGTGTGTTGGTGGAAGGTTTGGCAGCTCTCTGGTCCCAGGCATGGAGCTGGAAGTTGACTCAGAGTCCCGAGTGATGGCTCCACACTCGCCCATGTCTGTCAGTCGTGACGGCCCATCTGCCTGAAGGAGGAGGTCCCTTCCCGAGGCAGGAGGGTGCCGAGGAGGTACTGGCAAGGTGCCAGTGCGGGGTGGTGCTCGGGCTCCCCCTCTGCCCAAGTACAGGTGGAGCTGGGAATTGACCAAACCAGAGACTTCAAAGCAGGCTCCTGGGCGACCTTCCCGGTCGCGCTAAGTACTGGAGGTTCAGGCGGAGATCGGAAGGTGCGCGCACTGAAGGCAGCTGGACCCAACTTTCTGACTGTCCCCTGACTCACCAAAGTCCGTGCTTTGAGAGGGGAGGGCAGTGGGACAGATGGCATTTATCTGAGCTGTCGTGGTATTAGCGCACTGGTTACCACACCTCCGTGAGCTTGAGAAGCACCTGGGAAGCTATTTATACAATGTGCGTCCATCTCCCAACTCTTGATACCGGCGTGCTCCTCTCTCCAAGGCTCCGAGTCATTGGCACTGCAAAGGGGTTCAGGGATCTACGCATTCACGACGCCTGGCCTTTCTGATGTGGCTGTGAGTGAGTCACAGTTTGGGAGACAAGTTCTGGAGCAGTGGTTTTCACACTCCAGCCCGCTCAGGATCCCTGGGAGGCTGTGTTAGAGCACAGCCCCTCCCTGCAGCTTACGACGCAGCAGTTCACGGACAGAGCTCCAGAATCTGAACTTGTAGCACATTCTTGGGCGAGGCCTTGCTGCTGCTGCTGGAACCCCACTTTGAGAACTATTCTTTTCCTGTCTTGGAGAAAAAAAATCAGCTTGGTCATTTCAATGGCTCCAAGGAGGGGAAACCATGCCTTACTCAGCTTTTATTCCCTAGCATGGCAGGCTCACCCTTGGCTAATTAATTCACCTTGAGATCTTTTAGAATGTTCCAGTGACGTTCTTTTTCTTTTTATTGAGATGTGTTTGGTGTACGATATGATACAAGTTTCAGGCATACCACATAGTGATTCACAATTTTTACGCATACACTCCACTTATAGTTATTATAAAATATTGGCTGTATTCCCTGTGCTATACAATATATCCTTGTAGCTTACTTATTTTGTACATAGGAGTTTGCATCTCTTAATCCCATACCCTTAGCTTGCCCCTTCCCTTTACCTCTCCCCACTGGTAACCACCAGTTTGTTCTCTATATCCATGAGTCTGTTTCCTTGTTATATTCACTAGTTTGTTTTATTTTGTAAGATTCCACATGTAAGTGATATCATACAGCATTTGTTTTTCTCTTTCCGGCTTACTGCACTTAGTACGATAATCTCTAGTTGCGTCCATGTTGCTGCAAATGGCATTATTTCGTTCTTTTTTATGGCTGAGTAGTACTCCATTTCATATATGTACCACACCTTCTTTATCCATTCATCTGTCGATGGACACTTAGGTTGTTTCCATGGCTTGGCTATCGTGAATAGTGCTGCTATGAACATGTGCATTGGGGTGCATGTATCATTTTGGGTTAGTGTTTTTGTTTTCTTCAGATAAATACCCAGGAATGGAATTGCTAGGTCATATGGTAGTTCTATTTTTAGTTTTGGGAGGAACCCTGATGATGTTCTAATTGGGGGTGGGGTCCTGGCAAGCTGCCCTCCCCCAGGTGCAGCCAGAGCTGAGCACCACCTTAGCGCAGAGCAGGCAACCAATTTCCATTTCCACGTTCGGATTTGTCGAGTGCCCATAGTATGCTTTCGTTCAATAATTACCAAGTGCCTGTTGTCTTCCAAATGCTGTGTCAGACTCAGTGGGGACAGAAGAAAAAGGTGTCTGTCCAGGTCTCCAGCAGCTCGTAGCCCACTGGAGGCGACAGGTGTGCAGTCACAGGTAGGAGCTACAATCGAAGGACGTGCAGGTGCTGCAGGGCCACAGAGCAGAGGAGTTGGGGCAGGGTGTGAAAAACTTCCAAAGGAAGGCAGAATCTGGTCTGGGTCTTAACAAATGGCAAGGGAGAAGGCAAGAACGCTCACTCCAGGCTGATGGGACAGCCTTCTGGTGCCACGTCCTGAATCCTCACGTAGCAGTCAGGGAAGTCTTAGCGGGTCCGTGTGGCTGGAGGATGGAGCGTTGGGGCAGGAGTGATGGAGGACAAGGAATGGGAAGTCACTGAGGAACACAACATTTAGAAGTGAGTTGCCTTTGGAGCATCAGATTGCAATTCATTTTCCCCAGTTGAGAGGTGGAGGCTTGGCCATCAGCCCCTTGCAGCCCCATGGTGGGATGGGTTCTCACCCCTCCCAGTGGGAAAGCACAGACCTTTGAGTTTGCGTTCCTTGAAAAAGCATTGATTCTAATTTTTTCCTACGTGCTTTTGGTGCCAGGGTTCGCGCTAGAACCCCAGCACCCATCTCCTTCCAGGAGCGAGCGGGAAGGCAGGGTGGGGGACGGGACTGCTTGCTGGGGCCGTCGGCTCCTGGTCCAGACCCTGCTAGTCGTTCCTGGTTCGCTTCTCACTGCTGCGCCTATAGAGTGAAGGTGGGCAGAAAACCCGAAGACCAATGGAACCCTGACCTTAGAAAGTTGTCTCCTGCTGAACCAATGAGCCAGTGGAGACAAAACAGGAAGGACAACCTGAAGACCCCGCGGCCCCCCTGGCTCCCTCTGACACCCAGCCTCCCCGAACCTGCGGTGCACTCTCACCCAGCCCAGCGCTACAGATCCCCATCCCCGGGCATCCTGGGACAAGGCCAGGACACCGCAGAGCAAGGTGCTGGCACTTCCCGTCAGGGTGAATCCCATCCGTCACCTCCACAGCCTCCAGCTAAGAGAGAGCTTCCCAGGTCCCCAGTCCCTGAAGAGAAATTGGTTTATTCAACAGTGTTTCGGAAATTAAAGCCAGGGCCTCACTCTCGTATTTGGTCAGTCGGATGGGAAAAGTCAGACCTGAAAGAAGGAACGGGGACATCTTGGGTGTGGGGCTGTCGGGGGCCTGGCTCGGGATAGAACAGCTGAGCCAAGCCTTGCTGGTCCGCTCCACTCCTGAACCCCGAATGCTGGAGCAGGGGTGCTGGATGGTGTGCCAGGGCGGTAACCCCATCTGCCAGGAGGAAGTGCCGAGAGGGGTGGGGCAGGGGGTCAGCACAATGATGGGAGCTGTGGGTTTGACTGTGGCTGGGATGAGTGTGTAATGTACTGTCCAGGCAGAAGGGCATCTACTGGTCATTCTGCTGGGACGTGGGTGTAAACCAGAGCTGTCCAGGGCTCTGGTATGGAGGCGGTATGGAGGCGGTATGGAAAGCCAGCCCACGAGACGGAGTTGAAGGAACTAGGGATGTTTAGGCAGAGGGGATGAATTGGGGGAGGCCTAAAGCCTGCATTTTCTAGAGTCAGAGTTCCTGACATGAAGTCCTGGCTCCATCACTAACCATCTGTGTGACCTCAAGCAAGCGCCTTGATTTCTTCATCAGGACTGGATAATCGTGCCTGCCTCACTGGGCTTCTGGCCAGAGGAGTTAGGATACTAGAAGCCTGGTGTTTATTCGGTGCTCAGTGGGTCTGGTGGCTGTAGCCGTTACTGGTGTTCCTTGCAGTGGCCCCGGGCACTTCTCTCAACCCCCCTAGTCCACGGTCTCCCCTGCTAGGAGGCAAGAAAATCTTCTCTCCTAGTTATTCCTCAGGATAATCAGGATGAACAAGTGGGACAACTGGTGCGGAAGCTTGGAAAACTGTGCATGATCCAGACTATGTGAAGAGCTGACCCACGAGAAGGGAGCCAGAATAAAGTGCTCCTAGGACGTGTGGCCCCTCGGTGGAGAAATTTCATCTCTGGTGGGAGATTCAGATGACGTAACCAGACATAAATATAACCAGTCGTCCCATTCTTTGGGTTGGGTAGCAGTGCCATAAATAAGCAAAGGATCTTTTTGTCATCCCAGCATCGATTACTTCCTGTACTGGTATTACCTCCTCTTCCCCTTTTAGTCTGTGAGCTTGGGTGGGTTTGAGCCTCATCTCCTGGCTCCAGGCCTGGCCAATCAGAACATTC
Source organism: Phocoena phocoena (assembly GCF_963924675.1). Taxonomy (NCBI): domain Eukaryota; kingdom Metazoa; phylum Chordata; class Mammalia; order Artiodactyla; family Phocoenidae; genus Phocoena; species Phocoena phocoena. The sequence continues at coordinate 57,075,121 of NC_089238.1, read as the reverse complement.
TGCTACTTGGGCCACAGTCATTGGTGCCAAGACTGGCAAGAGGTCCCAGCAGGCCAGTAAGACTCAGTTCCAGGGCTTTGGTTAGAGCTGTTAGCAGCGGGAGGACAGCTTTTCCGCCAAGGTTTCTGAGAAGGTGGGTCTTAGGCCTGCAGCCGCCATCTCGCTCGCCCTGAAAATGGAAGCCGCACAGAGGAGAGCAGAGCTGAGAGCTGACAAGGTCCAAATGGGAGACTGCTTCCCTTGTTTGAGTCCTTGGATTCGGCCGTACCGAATCCCAAAAGCAGAGTTTTCAGTTAGGCAAACCAACGTTCCTTTTCTTGCGTAGGTAAGTTTCTGTCACTTACAACCAATAGCACTTTGAATAATAGAGGCAGCTGATGATAAGAAGTATGGATACGGCGCGAAGGATTCCTAAGCAGACCTTGGGTCGGAGATGGGCCGTCGATCCTGTGTCTGTTGGCCTCAGGAGCATTCCCTGCCCTCCCCATCCTGCTTTGTCTTACGGGCGGGCCGCCATCTGCAGGCCACCTTCCCAGACTTCTGCGTTGGCTGACTTCCAGCCGGTTCAGCCAACGAGGGCGCTGGGGGAGAGTCAGAGGCAGGAGGAGGGGAGAAGCCAGGGGGGTTCCCTTCTCCCTCCCTGCCTCGGGCGACGTCTCCAGCGACGGCTGTCTCCTCGCCCTCCTCCACGGTTCCTGCTTCTGCTGGGTGACCCACCCCTCCGTCCCCAGCCCCGTGATGCTGGAGGCCTACTGCTCTTGTTCAGCTGTGGGTCGCCTCTCTGTCCCCTGGTCGGCTTCTTAGCAGTCCCATCACTTGTGCAGCCAATTCCCTGTATTAAATTCTCTCTGTTTTCAATATTCAGAGCTTTCCCCCCTCTCCTGATTGGACCCTAACTGACACAGATGGAAAATAGGTTTCCTCTTGTGTCCAGCAGTAAGAGAGCACAGGGGCATTCAAGGAGCTAAAATAAATTCAGAGTTCTTGGGGGTGAGTGGTGAGGGTGGGGCTGGACCAGGCAGGGCCTTGTGAACCACATGGACGAGTGTGGCTGTGATCTGAGGGAAGCGGGAGCCCCTGGTGAACTTTAAGAAGGATTAGGGGTGGTGTGGCTTGGTGAGTAGGGGAGGGGTGAGACTCCCACGCCCCAGCAGACTCTGGGACACATCCCGAAATGAGGACTTGGCTTCTACAGGCCAACACGTGCCAGGGGCCCAGAGAAATGTGATCTGAAACTTCCAGGAGCTGCTTCTCTCTGACTCACATATTTCAAAGGCCAATCTCTTTGGGGGCGCTTCTTGCCCAAGTGAAACGGAATACTGTATTAGGACTTGGATGTAGAGGGGAGGGGACTCCAGGAGCCAGCGAGGCGGAGTGGGCCGGGGGGCTTCAGCGAAGCCGGCAACAAAGAGCCCAGTGACCCAGAGAAGCCTGAAGCAGCCCAGACATGAAAGGAATATGCTGGAAAAATTAACTCAGTGTTTGCTTTGGGAACCAGTCTGACGGCTCTTAATCCAGTGGGTGTGTGCGCGTTGCAGCTCACGGGACGCCCCCAGATCCCGGCGGGGCGACAAAGGGCCGTTTGTGATGTTTCCATCTGCACCACGGAGGGTGCCTGCCGCCTGGCCCAGGCCCCTGGCTCTGAGCAGTGGTCCTGCCATCGGGGGCTCCAGCCTCCCCTGGCGGCCGGCTCCTGGCTGGCTGCTTGCTGACTTTTCCTTCTCTTCCCACCTTGATGTTCCCACTTTAGAAACACGAATGGCACGGAGAAGTCGCCAAGCCCCAAGGCTGGATTGTATGGAGGGTTTGTTTCTTGGAAGTGCATCTGTCAGAGGGAGCAGACAAGAAGAAGTACGGCCTTGACTCCTGGAAGGCGGGTCTGGGGCACGGAGGGCAGGCGGACCTCGCAGGGATGAGGGACCCCCTCCTCCGTGAAGTAGTTCGGTGGAATCATAATGTCACACATAGGCGGACAGTTCTCAGACCGGAATTTGATTAGATGTGCTTGAAAGGAAATCATGTTTTAAATTCCTTTCCTCCTGTTTTAACTAGGCCAGCCCCAGGGATAGGGACACCTTGGCCAAAATTCATAGATAAACAAAAGAAGTCACTTCTTAGATTTTTGAGCTTCCTAAGGGCTCGGCTTCTGCCATTCCAGGGGGAGTTAAATGACTCTCAAGGGTACCGTTGACCGCTGTGGTTCTGCATTACCGACTGGATTTAGAAGTGACCCCTCTCTCCTTGTTGACCCACAGACGTCCTGTCTACAGAGCCATCACCCATGTGGTCCAGTCTCGGGACAGTGCAGTCATCAGAGAAGCCGAGTCCGGCCACCAGAGCAAAGTTAAAAATAACCCAAGTTGCTAACTTGCATCTGTCAACCACTATGAAGGGCATCAATGGACCAAAGCAAACGATTTTCAAATAGCCTTTTGCTGTTCCGTCCAGTCCCCTCACACGTCGCAGCTGCTCCCCGATTCTCTCCTGAAACAGAAGCAAGACCCGCCCCTCTTTTCTTTTGTGACAGAAATGAGAACCTAGGAAGTCAGGATCCTCTGTGGTGGTGAGGCCAGCTGAATGCAGAACCGTCTCCATCGGTGTGTGGTGGGGGGGCAGTCTAGCCAGGGGAATGTCATCCCAGGTCCTCTCTGTCCCCGTTTCTGAAGGAGGGTGTGGGTGTGCGAACACGCCTGCCTGTGCTCCCTTCCCCCAGGACGCTCTTCTATGCCGCCACCATCCGTGGTGGACCCTCAACCCAACCCTTCAGTCTGACATCCCCTGTGACCTTTTGGTCTCTCATCTCTGGCCCACCAGGACATTCCCTGGTCCCCACACCCCGAGTCCTCCTTCCATCCCCCTCAGCAAGTGTGTGCACAGGTTCCAGTCCTTCCTTCCTGCTCAGGGCCTGGATGTTTCTGTCACGGAGGCACCGCAGCCCCCGGGCTTCCTTTGTGTCAAGCAAGAAGGGACTCTTGGTTTACTTAAGCCACTTTCATTTCAGGGCTTTATCACCAGCAGCTGAGCACAGTTCTAACTGAGAATGTCAGTTGTGATTATTGCTTTAATATAAAGATGACATTTGCAGCAACTCACCCTGGAGTAAACTGGTGCTCTGGAAATGAGTGTCCTCACTCTTCCAGGTGTCCTGCCCCCCCGCCTGCCACGTCCGTTCTGCCCGCATGGCCCAGAGTGAGGAGCTGGGTGCGGCAGGCTCCTCCCCTACTCTACCTTCTGCTCTTTCAATTGAACGGGCATCCCCGGGCACCACCCGAACTCCAGACCCGAATGTGCTCGTTGCCTGGTTCAGGGTGGAGGTCAGCCTGGCGTGGGGGGCCGAGCCCCGGCAGTGACCGGGTCCTCGTGTGCACTTGGCTGCTATTGGACCAAGTGAGCTTGCACACGTTCTGGGACCCCTTTGGGCATCCTTGACATCCTTGGGGCTTTATAGTCAGAGAGGGTTGCGTTCAAGTCCTGACTAAAATGCACTAGCTGTTTAAACTTGGGGAAGTTCCTTAACTTCTTTAGTTTCTGCATCTATAAAGTTTCTCTCTAGCACTAGCATTTGTAAAACAGGAATAGTAAAGGCACCCAGCTCTGGCACCCTCCCAGCTCTGGAGACCACAAATCTGAGCTCAAGGTGTCAGCAGGGTTGGTTCCTTTGGAGGGTTATGAGGGAGAGTCTCTTCCAGGCCTCTCTCCGGGCTTGTGGTGGCCTCCGGTGTCCCCTGGCTTGTAGATGGCATTCAACCTGTCTTCACATGGTCTCCTCCCATGTGTGTCTGTCTATCTGTCCAAATTCCCCCTTTTTATAAGGACACCTGCCAGATTGGATCAGGGCCTACCTAACAACCTCATCTCAACTTGATCATCTGCAAAGACCCTCTCAGAGAATGAGGTCACATTCACAAGTACTGGGGCTTAGGACTCCAACATCTCTTGGGGGGACGCAATTCGACCACGAGTTGATTGAGAAAATTCACGTAAAGAAAGTCCTTTCCTGCAGCAAGATTTGCTATTGCTGGGTTTAGTTTTTGGTAGTTATCTTGCTTTTTCGTGAACCACTAGACCAGGTACCCAGGTTTACAATGACTAGAGCAGAAAGGCTGCACCTATCCCGCTAATTCAGCTCTGGGGGTTTTCAGTTGACGATTGGTGGCAAGCCCCATGGTTGTGGTCAAGCCGTCCTTGGATCTAACTGGTTGATGGGAGGAGGCCATGACCTCCTCATGGCCACTAGTCGGACAGACAGACAGACTCAGCCAAGGGGCCAAAAGTTTCAAATCTCTCTGAATTCCTCCAGCCTTGAGATTGGATTTTACCACGGAATGAAATTCATTCAAAGGCATCTTCATTTTCCATAGAACTTGCCAGCTGCAGAGAGGCAAGGCAGAAAGAGTGGCTGGAAATTCCAGCTCCATCCTCCCACTGTTGGCTTTCTGGAAATCGGTCCCTCATCTTCTCTTTCATTCCTCTTCTCCTATCTGTGAGCAAGAAATGAAACTAGGAACTGCTTTCCACCGTGTCCCCCACGCTGAGGTTGGGGGCTACCTGTGAGGTGACACAGGCTTCCTGGGGGGTAAACACAGCAGGTGCTGCTTGGCAGCTGGTGGGTGACTGTCCCTCTGTGTGTGAGCAGAGAGGGACCCTGCGAACGGGCATGTTCCTAGTGTAGCGCGCTGAGCGTCTCCCAGCGTCCTCGATAAGGAAACCATCTTCAAATGAAACAGTCTCCAAATAGCTGAGCGGTGACCTAAAAAATTAGAGCTGATAGGAAATGGGAAACACATCTGCCTCTGAGTAATTGGTTCTTTTTTTCATGTGTGAGTTGAATCTGTGTGAAATTCCTTCCCCCCAATTATAAATAGAAACCAATGCGCTTTTCGGTTGGGCTTTTCTTTTTTTATGAGGTTTTTCCCACAGACAAAAGGGATTTTCACTTTCAGGAGAAACGATTGCCAAAGGCAAGAGGCTTTTAGATGGATGTGAATCAGGGCCACAGGCCTCCTCGCCAAATTCAGCCATGATGTACTGTCCTCGGCCTGACAGCCTGGGCTATTTTCTTTCTTAGAGAAAAATGCTGGGAGGCAGGAGCTGAAAGACGGGACTCCAGCCCCGGTTCGCCACGGCTGGCTGGGTGGCCCTCACGGGCTGCCTTTGCTCACCTGATAGCAGTTTGCTCACCTGGTACTGATACTCTGCGTCGGCAGCTACACTGGCCTCTGCACTCAGAGTCTTGATGCTACAAGATGTGCAGAGAGGAAAAACCGTTCAAGGCCGTCAGAAGTCTGGGTGGAGAGGTCGGTGATGAGAGGACAACAGAGGAAGTGCCTGGTCTTGGAGAAGCCGGAGGTTCTGCCGCTGCCCGCCAAAGGGAAGGAGACCCGTGGAAACTCGAGGCAGCGCGCTTATTGCGATCCGCCTGAGAGACTAAAAACCCTGGCAACACAGATCTGCGATGCCTCCCCGTCAATTCCAGTATCCAAAACCGAAAAACCGATATTAAAAAAGCCTCCGTTGGTGACGAAGTCTGCCCTTAAGTGAAAGCTCAACCATTGACTGCAGAACCGTTTGAAGATACAGGGCAGCCCCAAACCCACGGGAAAATGACGGGGTGTAGGGTACAGTCACCCTATTACGTTCCTAAAGTCCATAAAAGTTCTGAGTTTTGCATGCATCTGGGCCCAGCAGTTTCAAATAAGGGATTGGGGATCTGAAATAATCTCACGTAGAATTGTCGCCAGCAAGCAGGTGTCCCCGGGTGATGTGTCAGAGGTCGCAGGCTGGTGGGCTTCAGGAAGACCTGGGGGTATATTTTACTCAGTGACCACCGTGCTTTAAACATCCAGTTTTTTCGGTGTCTTTAGTGGGGAACAAAGTGACATCTGAGTCCCTCCTGTTTCTTTCCTCCGGGCCACCTGCCTGCCTCTGAAGACATTCGCACTGACAACCTGCCAAATCATCATCCTTGAAAGTGCTTATAAGAAGAAAAGGGATGACCGAGACGGGCCCCCCAGATTGTTGCCCCCTCACTTAGTCACTCATGCACGCTTTCGTTCAACAAGCAACGGTAGGGCCACCCTTGCTTACCATATCGGTCAGTTGACAGCAGTCGTTAAGTGTTAAATTCTCCAGAGAAACAGAACCAATAGGAGATTTTATATATTACATATATATATATATATATATATATATATATATATATATATGTATATAAATTATAGGACTTGGTTATGGAGGCTGAGAAGGCTACTGTTTGCCAGCTGGGGAACCAGGAAAGCCAGGGGTGTGGTTTAGTCCAAGTCTGAAGGCCTGAGAATTGGGGGGTTACGGGCAGGGAGCTGATGATGTAAGTTACCACCTGAGTCCAAAAGCCCAAGAACCAGGGGTGTCAGACATCTGAGGGCAGGAGAAGGTGGATGTCTCGGCTCAAGTGGAGAGAGCAAACTTGCCCCTCTTCCTGGATTTTGTTCTGCTCAGGCCCTCGCTGGATTGGGAGATGCCCACCACATTGGTGAGGGTGGCCTCTTTACTCAGGCCACCACTTCAAGTGCTAGTCTCGTCTGGAAGCACCTCCCAGACACACCCAGACCTAGCGTGTTACCAGCTCCCTGGGCACCCTGAGCCCACGTAAAACCATCCACCCCAGGGAGTGAGACCCCGTAGGTATCTAATGGCTCCAGCGCTTGGTACATGATTTTGTTCTTTAGCTGCGTTCCCTGAGCACTTCCTCTGGGGCAGGCCCTTGGCTGTATTTTCAGGTTTGCATTTAGGATTTGGAGCTACCCAGCGATGGGGCACGGCTGTCGGACCCATTTTACAGTCGGGGAAACTGAGGCTGTATGATGTCTCGTCTCTTGTCCCGGCTTCTACAGCCAAAAATGACAGAACTTAGATTCCAAGCCGCCATCTGTTCCCACCCCTGCAAAGCATGGAGTGGAATAGAGATGCTCAAGGGAGCCCCATTTAGTGTGGAAATGCTCAAGGGAGTCCCATTTAGTGTGGGTCGACGTAAGACCATGTGAGATCTCTGGACGGGCAACAGTATTATTAGTAATACTATCAGTATTACTAATGTCGTTGCTGTTGTTAATAATGACACAAGGGCCCCCAAAGTGGTACTTTAAAATGTGAGCGTAACGATGACTGGGGAAGTCTCCCAGCAGCCTTTTAGGTACCCCAGCAGTGAGTTCATTCAGAAAAATCTGAACACCAACTATGTGTCGATCTGATGAATAAGATTCTAAAGGCTCCTGTGGAAAAGCAGATTTCCAATCAGCCCTTTGCCCCCCAGATTTCATAGTCACTTCAGGCAAGATGCACAAGCTCCTGGGTTTTGGTGGTTTTCCCCTGGGCGTGTGAGAATCATTTGGAGTAAATCGTTCCCGAGATCCCAGCCAGCTGTAACATCTGACGGCCTGCAGCTCAGGGCTCTCCCCAGCTCTACCCCACTTCCTTCTCCCTGCCTCCTTGCCGAGCTGAGCCCTCCCTCCACCTCTGAAGCACCTGAGCTTGCCTCGCTCCCAGGAGCTGACTTGCGAGGCCAAGCCCTTGTCACCACTGTGGACACAAAGGTGGACCGGCCTGTCCGTTCCACCCAGGGCAGCGCGCAGGGAGAAAGCACACGTAATGAGTGGGACTCTTCCTCGTGAAAGGGTTGCCAAATCTCTGTAAATGCAGCTCCTTCTTTCCTGACCCTCTGCCCTTCTTCAAAAGAGCTTTTAAACCTTTAGAAAACATGCGGTTTCACTTTCAACTGTAGCCGAACTTAGAGTGTGTTATTTTGGCTCCAGGACAGAGCCCTGGGTGGGAGGTGTCGACTTCATAGATTTGAGCCGGGTAATATTAATGATGGGACGGCCTGCAAAGGCCCCCAGAACTGCGAACCCACGGTCAGAGCCGTGTTAGTTCAGCTGGAGCCCCTGCTAGGCTCCCAGCCTGAGCTCTGCAGCCGTACCATCGCGTATCAGTCTGACCCCAGGTGACCTCCACTTGGTCTGAAGTTACTACACATATTCCCGGCCCCACCAGCAGATTCAGGTTTTCTGGGCTCCAACAGTACACACAATCTGGGGGTCCTTCTCTAAGAAAATTAATTCAAAACCCGAACATAAAAGCAGTTACAAAAGTGAATACTCAGAAAAGAAACCTTAACAAATGGCAGATGTTAAAAACCTGACAAGTGTGACAGACATCACTAAATACACAAAGTAACATAGCATTTTTACTAATTAGCTGCCTGACCCACATCTATAATACTTTTTTCCCTGCTTTTTTCGGGCGGCTGCACGAGCTTTGATCTCCTTCTCATATAATATGAATTTGGCCGCATCGTTTTCTGTACAGAGAATGGAAAGATAGCCGAGTACTTCCTGTGACATCTTTGACTGTGGTTTGCTTTTGTATGTGTATGCTTGTTGGGAGCTCAGAAAAAAGTCTTTTAGTTTCGCATTGCATAATTATACTTTTACCTGGCCCATAGATACCAACTGCAACAGTTCTGGAAAATTTTTAAGCCTGTGGTCAAATTTGGGGAAACTTCTACTGAATTTCTTTCATATAGGACCTGTAAGATTTCACCATTTCAAGTTTTCTTGGAAAATTAGCACTGTTTTTATTTGCGGATTTTATGCTGTCTTCCTCAATGTCGATTATTTTGTGTCAAACTAGCCAGAAATGTAAATATTTTTGCAATATTTATTACATGATTCACTTCTCCACGTTCATTAGGTTTTCAGACTATCCAAGTGCTTCTTCATTGCTTGTATCTGAAATTGATCTCTTCTAAATTAATTAGTGCTTTTGTTGTGATCTGGACATTTTCAGTTATACTTCACTTCTCAAGTCAGAATGTTTACCTCTTTTGTTTCATATTCTGTTAGTATCTTACCTCAATTTGTCACTTGATTCTTTAATAATGGAATTTAAAGATGACAAAAGAAGGTGCCTTTCAGATACGTTCATAATTTCTCACTTGTTTCTTTGAAGTATTCCAAAATGCTTTTCCAAATTCCAATTATAATAGCATACTCAAACTTTATCAAATATACCATTCCCACCAAAAATGCTTGAAAAGGTGATGGCACACATGTCACTGCATACGCTGTACTATTGAGTGTACTCGTGATGGAAATGGATTTCCATTTTGACTTTGAGTGCAAGAGAATCGAATCTTCCTTTTACGACCACACACATCTGTTTGGAGGAATTTTCCACAGACCAGCGACTGGCTCCATGCCTCCCAACCTCGTATACCCTCCACCGCCCGTGCAATTCTTGTGGCGGCATCACAGGGCCTGTTCATCCCACCTGTCCAGCTTTTGGCTCTGCACCTTCGCATTGTGCTATAAGGAAAGTCAGCACAGGAAGCCGTGCCCACCGCCAGGACAGCCAGCAGCATCCCGACTGTGCCAGAACGACTGCTCCACAGCTGTCCGTCCTCCACGAGCCAGGCTCCACGTGCCGGCTGCCCTCAGCCACACTCCTAGACTACAGACGCCACCCAGCAGAGGGCAAGTCAGAGGGAGGGAGACAGAAGTCACCGCCAATTGCGATGAGGACATCTTGCTTCTGCCAATTTCCCCGAAACCTATGACCTTGGGAACTCATCGGAAGAGACCAATGCACGTTCAGGCCCCGAAGCTAAACTGCATTAGTGTCATGATGAACCCACCTCTATGTGGCCCTGGATCCCACAAGGAGCACACGCAGGGACCCAGCTGGCAGCTGGGTTGTGTCCCAGGCTGATTCCAAGTCACAGGGTCAAAGCCCTCCTTGATCCACATCTGAGTCTCTTGGACGCACCAGGTCCCTTCCTTCTACGGTCACAGCCAGGCCACTGGTCCACATCCCAACTCCTGTTACTAAGTTGCCTTGACAACCGTCTGACAGAAATCCCTGCCATCAGATGAGGTCAGCCCTTTTCAACTGCCACAGCCACCATAGAGGGGACAGTAGCACCCGTGGAGTTGTGCAGTGCCCAACCTGCACAACCAGACGTGGCACCCATCAACCTCTCTTCCCAATCCATACTCCCCTTTGTGGCTAGAGTGACCTTTCTGAGATGGAAACCAACCACACTACTTCCTGCTTACAGAAACCCGCTAGGTGTCCACACTGCTCTCACCATGAAGCCTACGCTCTGTAGCAAGGACTCCAGGCCCTGACCTGCCTGTTCAGCCTCATCTCTTACCATCCCCCCAACTCTACTCAAAGAGGCAGACTTCCCTGCCCCTCCAAACCCTCCACCCTGCCAAGAACACTCTTCCCCACCTCTTCAGCTGACAGATTCCAGCTCAGCTTTCGGCTTGCCCGTCGCCTCCTCCAGGAAGCCTGCCCTGCCCTGCCCATCCCCCACACTTGGTTGATGACCCCTTTTCTTTGCTCCTACCGGATCTGTACTTCTCTGAGAGACATCTGACCAAACTGTTCTGTCATTTCATCTCTTTTGGCCTCTGCCATTCTCTTCCTGGGTGAGGCACTAGAGAGAGATGGACAGAATGTGAGCCCTGCCCTCGCAGAGCTCTAGGAGTAAAGAGAAGATAGATTAATGCACAACCAGCCACAGAAGTGGGGACACTGCCACAGGGCAAAGAACGAGGTATCTATGTCGCAGGGACCCTCCAAGGAGCCCAAGAGTGTCCTGAGTTGGAGAGAGAAGTCAGGGCAAGGGGATCTGCATGGAAGAGTAGACCCCATGCCGGCTCCTTGCAGGGAGGCTGCAGAGGTTGCCTGGGGTCACCTGGGACTGGATCCAGCCCTCAGGGGCGCCACTGAAAAATGCAAAGCAAAGCAGGGAAGTGGCAAGGTCACATTTGCATGTTGGAAAGATGTCCCTGGCAGCAGAGAGAGTGGCCTGGAGGGGGTGGGAGTAGAGGCTGGAAGGCCAATTAGGAGGCTGTCAAAATATTGTAATTCCAAACCGATTTGTCACACGCTGAGCATAGAGGCATCTCATTAGTGAAAAGAAAGGGGAAGTGATCCTGCCCGAGATTGCAAAAGCCCACGTTCAACAGAATGGTTCCTTTCACACGTTTTATTGGTTTTTACAGTTTCGTCTGTTTTTTCCCCCTTTTGTTTCTTCTATTTTCCATCCTTCTCTTGCTGTTCTGTGTCTTCTCCTTGTTCCCTCTCTTAGGCTTTTTGGATGTTCTTTGCATCCCTCGTTTGCAGTTTTTAGTCCTCACTGCAAGATTAATGGCTCTACCTCCCTGAGGCTGGACAGAGTTGGGCCCAAATCCAGCCTCTGCCATTTGCTCCGTGGCTCCGTTGGAGAAAGGAGAGGCCTACAGTCCTGTCAGAGCGTGTGATGAAGAGATAACTCTGGGAAAACATTTACGAGAATGTGTAATGCACGGTAGCTGTGACTATTGTTTTTAAAGTTGCCTTTAAAAAGAAAGGCCTGCTTTAGTTTTTTAAACAACCCAGGCCAAGATGAGGTGCTGAACTGGTCAGCAGAGGGGAGACTGGGAGGCGGGGGACTAGTTCTGAGGTGCTTCTGGCAGAGGACAAGGATGGCCCCTGGGGTTGGGTGAGAAAATGCGTTTTCCAAATGACACCCTGTCTCCGCTTCGCCATTGAAAGGTGATGATTCGCCGGGACAGCGGTTTCTGATCCCCCTGTAGAGATCCTACTCTCTTCCCCAGCCATAGCCACTGTGATGTTTTGAAACTCATGCAATAGGAGAGAAGTGAAAACGTAAATTAAAATATTGATAACATTGGACTCTTGCCGTATACACTTTGTCTTATTCACCTTCATTCAGTCTGGTTGAATGAAAACTACATTTCTGAAACTTTGACCGTTGGTCTCCCTTTACCTCCGTTCCATTTGTACTATTACCATGCACTTACTATTTCTTTAAATCAAGTCTTGTTTCGTTCTTGCTATATTTTGTTTTGCAAGAAGTTTGCATCACGGCCGTTGATGGAAATGGTAATTTCTCATCACCATTAGAATCTAACGTAAAAATAAACGCGATAAACCATAACGGTGTTGTGAAACTCACGCTGGACGCCGGGGTTTGCCAGAGGCTTCAAGCCGAAGCCTGCTGCAGCTTGTTAAAGGGGGCGATCTGCGCGTGTGAGAGGCCAGGAAGACTCCACTGGCTGGGGGCTTCCTCCCCACCTCCTCAGGGTACTTAGAAGAGCATCGCCAGGTGGTTTCCAGGGGCCCCGCATGTCCCACCTGCGCTCATCTCCTGGGCAGGCTGTGTCCCAGGACGTGGTGGAGAAGGAGACCCGGGGAGGGGCAGGGCAGATGCCACTCGTCTCTGTTTTGTCAGATGTAGAGGATGCCCTCACAGCCAAAAGACGTCTGATTCGGAGTCTGTAAATGCGTATTTTAGGGCTATTCGTAGTGGGGTTTGTTTCAGAAGGAGGATTTTTTCCTTCTTCTTTCATAGAAGACACAGGAAGGGATCAAGCCAGCCCACAGTCCCCGCCGTGCTGTGTGAGTCTTACCGCCACTGCATTCCCACACCCACTGCCCCGGAGCCCAGGGCCGCCTTCCCCACGCTGGAACCAGGCTGGGGCTCTCTTGGCGAGCAGGTCACGGCTTTGTTGGGAGTCCGGAAAAGCTGTCGTTAAAATCTTTGGGCTATGGCATCACTAGTTGAGATGTCACTGTCCTACCAGGAGATCATCCACAAATGTCTATGGCCAAATGGAAACAAATTCATTCAGAGGTGACACTGAAAAGCAGCTAATGTGCAGAAAGCCCTTCTCAGCTTGGAACTAGCTGTCATGCTCATCATCCCCATTTAACAATAATCATCAGAGCTCTGCTGTTACTTTATTCCTGTTTTACCCACCGGGAAGTTGAGACTCGGCTGAAGGGTTTGCCCAAGATGCTCGCGTAGTAGAGAGGCTGGAGTGAGACCATAAATCCAGCCTGAGACGTGCCTCCCTCCCGCCCCACCCCCCCTGCTCACCAGCCTCACAGCCGTCCTGTGGCCGGGAAGGCAGCGCCCAGGGGCCAACTGGGGTCAGAGGCCGAGCAGAAGCTGGGAAGGAGCAGGTTGTCTGCGGGGAGCTGTCTGCTCCCTGCCCCTGTGGATTTGAGAGCCTGGGAGGCTGCAGTGACAGTGGGGGACACACGTCAGCCTCCCTGGCTGTGAACGTCCCCCTAGAACGTGCTCGCGTGTGACACCCAGGCCCTGCAGCTCGGCAGCGGGGCCAGGAGTGGACTGCCCTGGCCTGGCTGTGCCACCGTCCAGCTGGGGCCTGGGTGGTGGTGGCTGTTTACCTTGTGGGTTTACCTTGAACCTCCTGGAGGCTCGGTTTTGTCGTCCACAGGACGTCCGTCGTGAGCCTTTGCTGCGTTGTGGTTTCTGAGCAGCGTGGAAACAGGGTTCCTCTTTGTGCTGCCTCCTGAGACCATTTCCCACTCTCCCTCGCAGGAAGGCTGGTGGCGGGAAGGACCTGCCCGGAGCCGGCCCTCAAGCTGCAGTGTCGCCTCCCCGGGGCCTCAGCCATGAGCTGTTACTCCTGGTTCCAGTGCCTCTGGGCCTGAATCTGGTCCGGAGTCTGGCACAGAAATTCCTAAATATTCCTGTTCTGCCTGAGCTTGACAAGCCCTGACACGTGCGCTGTCTCATGGGGTTGTCCCAAAGCATGAATGAGATGATGATTGTGAATTGCTCTGCTCAACGCTCAGCACGTAGTAGGTCCTCGATCTGTAACCGTGGAATGAACGAAAGAATGCATTCATGGAAAGCACATGGAGTGGTGTTTTGCACCTAATAACTGCATATGTGTTATCATGACCATGACTGTTGTTATAAAATAATAATAATGCGGCCTGGAGAATAGCCACAGCCTGTGTGCCTTTGGGCAGCCCGCAAGTGAGAGGAACTGTGGTGGTCAGTGGGGCTGAGCCCCGACTTCTAGGCCCACGTAGACTTGCATCTCTCTGTGCCCTTGCGGTGCGGACAAAGGTGTGCAGAAGTGACGTATCTTCCAGGTGGAAGTTTAAAAATCCAGGGTGCGATTTGCCGAGACTCTTTTGCCTGCGCCACGGCAGCCGGTAACACACGGATGGTGGCAGGGTCAGTGTAAGAGAGTTCCCAGCCAGCGCTCGGGAGATCAGAACACATGGCAGGCGGATTACATCGTGTGAGAGAGAAACAAGCTTTCATGTCTGCAGCACCAAGTTTTGTTATTGCAGCCAGCCTCGTCCGTCCTGGCTGATAGGAGGATAGAAATCACGAGTGAGCATATGGTCAGCACTTAGTAAGAATCCGTCTTTTACCCGAAGGAGCACCCTATCCCAGGAGGATCTCAAGGTCACCTACGCCTCCTGTGTAACATCTTGGGAAAGCGTTCACCTAAAATATCTCCAGGAATGGGGGCTCCCTCCCTGAAGCCATCTCCAACTTCAAGGAAATCTCCGTTGCTTTATACTCAGCAAGAGTTTTCCAACCTTTAACTCCATTCATTGCTTCCAGCTTTACCCTCAGGGCTCCTGGGTTACAGAAGCCCTGGGACAGCTCTGGGCCTGGGAGGGGGCTCCTCTCTGTTGTACACGTGAGGACACCCAGGTGCCAACTGTGAGATTGAGACAAAGCCATCTGGGTGGTAATTCAGTGTCTGTTCTACTAAAATCATAGAGAACAAATTCAAAACCACACCCTGCCCATTCCCAGACACTAGCGCCATAGCAGAGTGGGGTCTGGGTGCAAGGTCTTGGCATACACGTACTCACCGTACCCTACTGTGGTCCGGCGTGGGGCCAGGCATGCGGCTGCAGAGAAGAAAGGCACAGACCCTGCCCTCACGGGGTCCCCAGCCTGGCTGGGGAGGTTAATGGGTGTGGAAGGCTTGGAGGGCTTCCTGAAGTCGGTGATAATCAATGTCCTCCACCTCCCCTGACGGATGGGCCGGTGTTCCATGCTTCCAACCAAGGGTTCAGCTGCCTCTAGTATTCCCACACAGTCTTCAGGCACCTAATCTTCCTGCAGGTGGCGCTGGCCTTGGCGTGAAAGTGGCCTGAAATAGCAGCCTTGGGGGTGACGAAATATTCTAGCCCCAGATAGCTGTGATGGCTGTAGACTCTGGGAAGATACTACAAATCCTTGACTGTGCACGATAAGTGGGTGGACGTTATGGTATGTGAATTAGATCTCAATAAGGGTGTTTTAGAAAGCATCTCATCGTGAGATTTTGTCCCCCGACCCGCATTTGGTGCGCACCCACAAAGCCCCGTTCAGCCTGGGGGCGCCTGCCTGAGAGGGCGCGCTGTCCCACCCGCTGCAGTGGTGCCCCAGGCTCCGACCTCTGCTCTCCTCTTCTGGGTCAGTAGCAGCTTGAGCCCACCTCTTCCACAGAGGAGAAGCCCTCTCTCTGCCCCACTTCTGCCAGCATCGGGGAGTACTAGGGGCAGTGCTGGAGGCATTTGAACAACAGTCAGCTAGGCTTGTTACCCGACGTGTGGTCCCCAGACCAGCAGTGTGGGCATCCCCGGGAAGATGTCAGGAATGCAGAACCTCAGGCCCCACCCGAGATCTACCACACTGGGATCTGCACTTGAACCAGATTCCCAGGGTCGTAATGCACGAGAGAGAAGCATTCATCTAGGGCACGCATCTCACACTGCATTACTGACGCCCAAGTTGCACCCCCAGAGTCGGATTCCCTTGCTTGGGTGCAGCCCGGGTATGCACAGGTGCCTCGGTGATTTATATGATGGGCATCAAGGTTGAGAGGCCCGGGGCATCTGCACATAGAATTTTCGCTTCATGTGGTTATTTTATCCAAAGCCAACCTAGTTCACTAACCCTCACTGTGTCTCTCGCTGTCAAACCAGCCTGACGGTCCCTGCCGTGTCTCTCCCTGGCACATAGCGCTGGCCGGCTGGCTCATTTCATTCTGTTTCATCTTCACCGAGCAATCACTGCCATCTCTGTGGTCACTGTTAAACTTGGCCCCGACCACACTGGGCCTCACAGTGACTGTCCAAATGCCGGACTTCAAACAAACAAAGAGAAAATAACATTTGCTAATCCTTTGTGATAAGCCGCCTTTATCAGCCTCCGTGGCTCTCAGCTGGCATCGGCTGGTCAGATGGTCTCTTTTACACGCTGTAAATAAACATCACCTGTTTGTCCAGGATGACACGGGGGGCAGCTCCTGCTACTGGTGTTATCACAGAGGAAGCACTAGGTTGGGTGTGTGAGGGTTTGGATGTGAACAGACAGAGGACAATAACAGCGGCCTTGGCTGTGCCCCAGGGTAACCAGATCGCAGCCTCGGGAGCTTTGCTGAGACTTGTGTGGTTATTGCTTCCTGGAAGGTGCGGCGCTGAGAAGGGGACTTTCACTTCTTCCTGCCTCAGTGGCCCCCTCTCCATCGTCTAGACTTGGCGTTCACAATGGCCAGGGCCTTCCGGATTCCATTCTCTGTCTGCTGCCAGTTTCCGAAGCCGTGTATCTAAATTGGGATTTCCTGGATTCCCAGAGTCTTAGGGTTGGAAGGGGCCCTGGAGGGAAGCGAAGCCAACCCCTCTCTCTTTTTACAGCTGGGAGGACCACAAAGCAGAGCGATGGAGGGCAAAGGTCACACAATTGGCAAGGATGCTCCAGGCGAGAACGTTCTAAACCGAACTGCCCCTTCTGCCCTTATATCAGCGGGAACCTTATATCCTGGGACACATGCCTGGGAGTAGAAAAGTTGGGCCTGATACCAGGGTGCGTCCACAGAAGTCCTGGGACTGAGTCAGTGGCACTGATTGGCCGTATTGGGCCATGAGCCAATCACTCTGGCAGGAGTAGGTGATACACTGACGGGCCAGACCTGAGTTGCAAGGACCTAGGACCCTGCGTGGGGTCAGCCCCAGCCTTTCACTTAGGGTGGGGAAGGGTCCCCAACAGAAACCTGGGCTCTGCTCTCGAAGATGGGGAACGTGGGCACAGAGGCAGCTTCGCAGCAGCACGTATGGTCCCCAAGTGCCCGAGCCAAGCGTGTCTGCATGTCACAAAGGGTAAACGATGACCACAAAGCTCCCTTTAGAGCTGCCAGCAGCAGCCGTGGATGTGGCCAGAGGCCTAGAGATGGTGCTGGCGAAGGTCTGGACGTCAGTCACGTCCTTGGTGCCCGGCTGGGAAGCGGCTCACAAGGAGAGATCATCGCCAGTGGCATTTCACCGAATAATAAACAAAACCCTCAAAGGGCAAGTGAGAGGAACGGCTTGTTCCCATCCAGACAGCTTCTAGAGCAAAGCTGACCCCAGCCTCGCTCTCGGCCCAAACCCAGAGGGGAGATGGCTCTGTTCTGCACGCAGGGGGCACTGTAGGTTCTCTGGGGGACGGGGTGTGGAGGGGGGAAAGATGCAGAGGCCCCGAGTTGAAGCTGTGCCAGTGTTACGTTTCCCTCGGCTCCCCTACGCCTTTGGTACAGCTGCAACACGGAAACATTGGACGTGCGAGTTTCCACTTCGTCGTTTAGCTGTTTTGTAAGTGGAGTGGGTGGTGTTTTTCTCCCCAGACCCTGCGCTCTAGTCACGCTGGAGGCCTGCAGCCCGCAGAGGAGCCAGACCTTTCCCGAACCTGGGACTGCACTCCTCTCCCCTTGGCCGGTAAGCCTGCCACCTGTCCCCGCCGTCTCCACGGGCTGTGCAGTTACCTGCTGCTCCTCGCTTACAGCTTAACTCAGCAGCTTAGAGCGGCAGCCGCCCAATCCTGCCTTGATGCTGAACGTGGCCATCGCGGGCGGAGCTCAGCTGGAGCTGCCCCGCCTGAAGGCTCAACCGTGCAGGCCTCTCGGGGGCTCAGTGACGCGGCTGAGTGCGGGCAGCCCACTAGTGTCCACACTTGGCCTCTCCCGGGGCCTGGGCCTCCCCTGCCATGGCAGCTGGAGCATCCCGAGGAAGAGGAAGACAGACCTCTTCTAAATCACCTGTGGGTCCAAGAAGAAATCTCCAGAGAAACTGTTTCAAATACGTTGACCTAAATGAGAACAAAAATACAGCTTATCAAAAATTGTGGGATGCAATGAAACTAGTGCCTAGAAGAGGGAAAGGTATGAAGTTAAATGCAAATACTAAAAAGGAATATCTGACATCAATAACGAAGCTTCCACCTTAGGAAACTAGAGAAGGAGGGGGAATTTAGGCCTAAAGTGGAAGAAAAGAAATCATTTTTAAAATGAGCAGAAATCTGTGAAATTGAAAACAGGAACTTTTAAATTTTTTTAGAGAAATTCAACAAAACCTAAAGCTGGTTCTTTGAAAAGATCAACACAATGGATAAACTTCCAGCCAGGCTAACCAACAAGAAAGAGCAAAGACACAAATGACCAAGCTCAGAAAGGGAAGCGGAGTCGTTACTGCTGATCCCGTGGATGTTAAAAGGATTAAAAGGGAATTATGTGAGCAGCTCCATGCTCACAAGTTTGATAACTTAAATGAGATAGACCTGTTCCTTGAAAGACAGGAACTACCGAGAGAGAAAGCAGAGCCCAGGTAAGGGCTGGCAGTAGGACAGTACCATGTCCATCATTCTGCTGGTGAAAGCAGTGACAAGCCTGCCCAGGTTCAAGGTGGGGAGAACTTGACCACGTGATGAGCAACATCAGGGTCCCCGTGGCGCAGGAGCTTTCGGGATGGGCGCTGCTGTTGTGCCCCGGGAAGTGCAACCTACCACACTTACCCGTCACCTCTTCCAGGAAGGCCTCCTTATCACCCCCTTAGGAACCCCCAACTTGGTGTACAGAAGGATTTACTTAATATCTATGAAATCAGCATTTCTCAACCCTGGCTGCACAGCAGTGTCATCTGGGAAGCTTTTGACAAAAAACCTCACCCTGAGATTCTGACTTAATTGGCCTGCTGTGGGGCTGGGGTACCTCTTCGAAGTTTCCCAGGTGATTCTTCTTGCAGCCAGGGCAGAGGAGCTGTGTGGTGAATGAGTGAATTGACAAGTGATTCTGGCTAAACAGTACAAGAACAGCAATGTGGAAACCAAATATTTAGAAACTAAATATTGATGGAGCAGCATAGCAAAGAGGGAAAAAACAAAACATGCAGGAAAAGAAGAGTGGTAAAGAAAATAAAAATACAGAAGGAGGAGGGGAGATGAGACAGCTCAGGGAGGGGGGCTGTTCAAGGGTAGATTTTGTTGTCAGGCAGGAAGAGACGTGAAACCCACTGTGGGGCCTCAGAACGCCAGGTGCCAACCACTGCCCGGGGTGAAGAGTAAAGAGGGGATACTCTTGCCAACAGAAGGCCCTCGGAGGGTTCTCTTCCTCCCGTAATGCTGTCACTTGGGTTTCATAAACAGACACAAGAAGATCTGTGCCCAGCAAACTTTTTTTTCTTTCTACGAATTGAGCAAACAATTTAAAATTGCTTCGAGGTGATTCAGGATATTTTCCTTCCTGAATTGACCATCTAAAACTTGGGCCACATTTCTGTAAGTGAAATGTAGTGTGTACAGACATGCACACGTGCATGCACGGGGACGGAGTCGATTAGGATGTAAAGTTAATCTGGAGAGAAGTCTCTAGTAGCCTGCCACAGGGTTCTGCATTTAATGCTGTCCTACTCACTTTTTTAATTTTTTTGTGGTTAAAAAATACATACCATAAAGTGTACCATTTTAACCATTTTTAAGTGTACAGTACAATAATGTTAACTATGTGTACATTGTTGGCCAGCAGACCTAATCACTATTTTTATAAATACTTGACTGAAAACAAACCGTTTTATCAAACAGCAGAATTCCCAAAGCTCAGAGGTAATTCTCATGAGCTGGGTGAGAAAGTAGCGATTCAAAAGACGGTAGACGGTTATGCCCAATGCCTCTCTAAACAACTTAAAGCCCACAACTTAGGACCTGCTGTTTAGGAGGTGCTTTCATAAATGTTTATGAACTCAGTGAATTTTAGCAGGTTGAAATGAAGGGCCCAAAGTGATGACATTCAACAATATGTAAAATCCTTCCTCTAGATTTAAAATCCGAAAGTTCTAGAATCTAAAGTCCAGCTCAGTAAGAAAGGAATGTCTGTCCTTTAAAAACTTTGAAATATGTCAAGCCTACAGTTGAGTACAGAGAATAAAGTAACCAGTAACCATATACTTAGAGCTCAGATTTACCAACATTAGCCTTTTACACTGTTTATCTGGGTATTATCTTATGAAGGAAAACATTGCGGAGGCATTGGAACTCCGCTCCGTACTCCTCCCCGGCCCCGCCTTTCCCTTTTCCCTTCTCCCTTCCCGAGAGTCGACCACTACCCTGATTTTGATGTCTGTCATCCCCTGGCATGTTTTTATATTTTGGCCACGTGTAGATTCATCCATAAACAATGTGAAGTGTTGGTTTGCATGTTTTTATGCTCTATAAATGGTTTCCCTACTGCACATTTCATGCTGCAGATTGCTTTGCTGGCTTCGCACGATGCTTGGAGATTCATCCGTGGTGATACCGTAGCTCTGTCCCTCAAGTTCGCCGCTCTGGAGTGTGCTTTTGAGTAAACCTCCCCCGATTTAGTTATCAGCTCTCCCATCAGTGAATATCTGTGTTATTTCAGAGTTTTTGCTGCAATGCACTCAGCAGCAGTGGGCCGTCCCATATGTGGATGGAAGTTCCTCTCGGTGTCTATGCGGAAGTGCCATCCGGGTAGAGGGTCGCACATACTGGATTTCAGTAGAGACGGGTGTTGTTCTCGGAGCTGTGGTGTCAGCTTCTCAAGCTCACAGACACCATCAACACCCCCGCGGTCTCCTTTCTCCAAACCTACCAGTGGGGAACAAACGGTACCTCCTTTTGGCTTTAACTGGCATTTCCCCATGACAGGTCAGTAGGGTGTCCTCTTTTACGAATCACTTGCTCATATCCTCTGCTCCTTTTTTCCTATTAGGTTGTTTTTCATTTCTTATTGATTCATAGGTGTTCTTTATATATGTAGGTTGGATACCAATTCTTTGCCACATGTATGCACTGCAAATATATTTCCAGCACGTGGGTTATCACTTTATTTAGCGTGTAGTAACATTTAACAGCATAATTTTTGACAGTATAACCCTTTATGGTTTGTGAATTTTCGATGCTTTTTAGAAAAGTCCTTCTCTATCCTAATATCATAGAGTCTTCTACATTTTCTTCTAGAGATTTTTAAACTTTGTTTTATCCTTTTATAAGACTTTATCTAGAAATTATTTTTGTAAATGATCTGAAGTAAGAATCTAATTTATTGTTCCTGTTGATAACCAATTTCCTCAGGACTACCTATTTAAAAGCCCAACTTTTGTCCACTGATTTCTCTTTCATACGCTGAACGTCTCTTCAAACCTGCTTCTGTCCTGATACTTGTGGCGCTAATAATGATGTAGAATTGTCAATGATGCTTCAGTCCTCTCAGAGCCGACACATCTTCTCTTCCAAAGCTCTTATCCATCCCTTCCATGGTCAAACCCAAGAGCGTATGGACTGTTACTGTATTCCCTCTTTAGTTCCAAGCATCTCATCACCAACCACCATCTCCAACGTTTCCACCTCACCCCTTCTTCCACCAATTCGTGGAGTCCAGGGTTTGCCAGTCCTGTCCCCGACTGCATCGTCCACATCCCTTGGACTGGCATATATAACAGCCTACTCAGCCTCCTATTACAGGTCTAACAGGCAACTCGGATGGTCCAAACCAGGCTTTGCATTTCTATGCTCCCAAACCTGCCCCTCCCAGTGGTTCCCATCCCAGTAAAATCCAGTTCCAATCCTCAGGATAAGGGGTCGGGCTTGGCCCCTCCCTTTTGCCTTCCACACCGAACAACAGCAAATCCCATCAACCCTACCTTTGAAACAAGCCCTAATCCTGCCAACTCCATCACTGCCACCTTGGCCAAGCCATCGTCCCACCAAGCCAGAGAGGACGACTCCTTAGCAGACACTAAGCCAGGACTGTAGAAGGGTAGATGAATGGTGAGCGAGACTAGGAATGGCCCCTTCCGTTATGGAGATTCCAGTCTAAAAACTCCTCCGTGAACCAAAATTAGAAAGGATCAGATGATCCCTAATGGTCCTCCAAAGACCTTCAAGTGGAGAGAATCAGAGAAGTCCTCCCAGGTTTGCTGGAGCCCACTTACACCAGCTGGTGAGAGCTGACTGTGGGCATCTCTCCCAGCTCTGAGTCCAGTGACATCACATTGGAAGTTCCAAATCAGCCGCGGTGGGAGTGTTTACACCGTGGAAACTGGCAAACTCAGCCAATCAGGGCTTCGTGCAGGGTGCAGGTTGTCAAACACTTATCAGCCCCGCTGTTCCCTCCCAACCACGCTGGAGTCAGCGTAAACAGAGCTGAAAATCAGCCAATATCAACAAGCTGCCGTGGAGGGGAAACCTTCTTATGGCCCCAGAAGTGGAGCCTCTGCATTCACTGGCAGCCTCCTGATGCCTGTGGATCCGTGTCCTGGTGACTGCACTGTGGGAAGCAGCAGTGTGTGAGCTGGGGAGCATCCACCTGGAGTCCTGGGCTGGGCTGAAATGCCAGCTCTAGCACTGTTTGCTGTGTGACCTTGTGCGAATTACCCAACAGATTCCTCTACAGAGAATGATTATAATAATATTCCCTACTTCATGCAGGTGCTGTAGTGATCAGACAAGAGAATGCATGTCAGGCTCTTAGCAGAATGCCTGGCGCAAAGGAAACACAATACATTACAGCTATAATTATCGTTGTATTCCCATAACTCCTCCCCATCTGAAGACAGTGATCAAATCCTAATCGCTATATCCTTGTAACTTAGCACAGCTGGTGCGCAGGGAGGCCTCCACACCGTCAGAGTGACGAGTGAATGAATAGTATTGGTCCTAACGGAACAGGCTATTGTCAGAGAGACAGCCAACCCTCAAGGGGTTAAAGTAGCTCAGGCACAAAGCTCACCTCCGGCTCTTGAACCAGCAACAGCTTCACCAGGTGAACTCCACACGGACAAGACCAGCCAAGCTGTCACGGTCACTCATCCCACTGGAATCTCTTCCATTGAGGGTTGGAGGCCAGTGGTGGTTTTGTTTGATCTTTGTGGGTCAATCTCCATGTGGCTCTGGATAAAGTTTTTATTATTTTGTTTGGTTAGAAAACGATTTTTGTCAAACAAGCGATTTGGTTAATTTATTTCTCAGCAGCTGGAACAGGCAAGGTGGTGACCTGAGCGATCGGTTAGCCGGCCGGTTCTCAGCCCCGGCCGCACATTAGAACGACCTGGGTGCTGTCAGCAAACACCAGTGCCTGGACCCCAATGCCGGAGAGTCCAACCCGGCATCTCCAGGGTGAGGCCTGGGTGAGGGTCCTTTCTGAAACCTCCCCGGGGGATTCTGGGATGAGAGGAGCCAGGATCGAAACTGCTGCGCTGGACCACACAGTCGCAGTGGCCAGCCTGCTCCCTGTGGACGAGGCCGTCGCCACCTGCACCTGCAGCCATGGAGCTTTGGGGTGTGCACTGGGGCGGGGGTTGGGATCAACCGTTTGATGGCCATTTGGCCTTTTTGGCGAGGAAAGGACCCGCTGGGGCAGTTGTCTGGAGTGTTGTAGGCAAAGCCGCTGATCGATTGGGTCCAGATGTCCTGGCCTCCTCGGGCGGGGGCCACCTCGGCTGGGATGAAGACAAGGAGTGAGAGGGCAAAGTGGCTGCGACGCTCGGTGAAGCGCCAAGGTGCACCCCGCCCCCGACAAGCAGGAGCCTTCACAAAGCCCGGAGCAAAGGTGGCTATCACGTGCCCTTGAAAATGTGTGCAGCACTCAGCAGCTTGCAGACACTTCTCTAGATTCTCATTTGGGTCTTTGACCCTGAGAAGCGGGGCAGGGAGGTCAGAATTCTTATACTCATTTTGCAAAGGACCAGCACCGTAGTTCAGGCGTTAAGAGGATCCAGCGATGACACACGGTTAGCAAACAGCAGACTAGGACGAGAACCAGGTTATCTGTTAGGTATCCCGCATACTGGACATTTGAATCCATCTCCCTAAGCGATTTAGAAACCCGAGTCCACTCCGGACTGGCCTCACCCTGGGTGCATTCTGGGCCACGGGCTCACCACAGGCCACCTCTCCTGGAGCAGCTCGGCATGGGGAGAGCAGAGACCACTCAAAGAAAAAGACCCCCACGCCTCTCTGATCTGTTCCCTTTGCCACTTCCAACAGGAGGGGGCCCAGGGAGAAATCCTGGTTGTGGCTAAAATGAAGTTTTAAATCAGAGTTTCCCGTGCTTTTCACGTTTGACATCAGAAAATATCCCAGACTCCTCAGGATAGCTGTTGTTACTTTTAATGTCTGTGAGTTAAGAAAATATAGCCTGACAAAAATGCCTTCTGTGAATTTGTAACACTCTTCGTTTTAGAAAACCGGTCATTGCAATAGCATGCATTTTAAAAATCGTAATCCAGTTCGTATGGACAGAGTATTTTCTCTCAAGATGCCTTTGCTATTATTGGAAGAAAATGCCTATGTTCTTAAAAGATGCGTTTTTAAGTATGGAAAGAAAAGAAAGAAATGACATGAACTCTGGGAAGCACGGCGAAGTCTTACGCTGATGAATGTGGTTTGGTAGGTGTATGGGAGCTCATTACACTTTCCCCTACTTACGTCTTTCAATTTTCATCATAAAACATTTCAGTAAAGATAACACTTGGTCCAGTATGAATTCACATCGTTGCCCCTCCCTGTAGCCCACAGATTGGAACCAGTGGTTTTAGAACTGGTGAATACCTGTCATCCAAATTTTGGGGGGTTTGTTTTTAATCTCTTAGGTCAGAATGGTGCAGAGTGATGATTGTACTGTATTTACTCATAAACCCATGTTTTCCCATTCCGTTCTGCATGATTGCTGCCAACGGCCAGTCGATAAATATTGATCAGTCCGGGATGGAGTTAAAGAATCCAAAGATTGGGGCCGGAAGCTCAGTTGTATGGGAGATAAGTGCTGAACACATCATAAGAGATGATTAGTAAAATCACTGCATATAGGAAGAGCTGGAGGGGGAAAGCCAGGTGCTCCATGAGAACGCACAATGGGGGCTCCTCAGGGCTGGGGCAGGGTGGCTTCCTGGAGGAAGGGGCATTTCAGCTGAGACCTGAAGGGTCAGTAGGAGCTCGTTAAGCCAAGAGGCCAGCAAGCCGCAGGGTCTTTGCCCAAATTCCAGAGAGCCCCAGGCCCCAGCTCCCTGGCTGTCAGTGGCTTCAGGGGTGAAGGCACTTGGTGCTTCGCATAATCAGATCCCGGCCGGAACAGCAGGAATCTCTGCCTGCCGCCTTCCGCCTTCCTTGTCAACAGGTGGCCCTTAACAAGTGACTAATCTTTAGCATGTTTGATATGCAGTGGGGAGCAAAAATAATCACCTGTCAAGGATTCCATCTTCATGAAAGACACAGCAGTGATCGGGTTTCAGGATGCGTGGGCGCGTGAACCCTGGGGAACTCGCCCTTCAAACAGGACATTGATCTTCCCCGCAGCCGCCCGGGATGGCCCCCATCGAGTCGCAGCTCATATTTCCCGGACCTTCACGGGGAGATAAACGCAAGGAGGCTGACAATCACGCAAAGATAGGCAGAGCCCTGCCCGCTGTAAGTGATCAAGAAGCGGCCAAATGGGGAATATTTTCGAGTAGTTTCCAGGTGCCAGGCACCACGCTCAGCATTCTCTCTGCACCGGCTGATTTACTCCTTCAGATTCTTGGATTTGGGGATTTCTCATGCTCGAATCTGAACTCTTGATTCCCCCACCCCCCCCCACCCCCACCCGAAACGTCCGCTCTTACTGCATTCCTGCCAGGCCAACACCTCGGTGGTCGCCTCCAGCTCGATCTGCCCCTCCTGGCACCCTCCCAGTCCATTAGCAAATCCACCTTAAACACCCATCCGCTGCCGCCTGGGCTGATGTCCATCGACCCAAAGGCTAGAATGGTTGGCGTTCACTCATTCTGACGGTGGTCTCTGGAGACAGGCTGCCCGCCAGGGCCCTAGAGCTGTGCAGCTTCCCAGCCATTCTGAGACCTGGTTCTGGAATTCTCCTGTCAAGCCTTTGCACTATCCCAGAACAACCCATGGATTCCTTTTTTTTTCTTAAGCTAGAAATGTTTTCACTGCAATGAAAAAATCCCCAGATAACGGAACTTTGTTTTTATCCTTCCTGGTTAACAGTATTGTTTGAATGCCCCTTAATACAACAAAATGCTTTCCCTCTAAATGTGTCTGGATGAGCAGAAACAGCAATGCTTGGGATTCCCTTAGTGTTATTTGTCATCTCCTTCTATCTTCTCGCCTTCACTCACGGAGACGGGGAGAGAGAGATGGATGGGGATGATTCATTCTCCAGCTTAGCCTGGCTCTAGCCTCAGTGGCAAATACGTGGATTTTGTCCAAAGCTAGATGAACACGATGACCTCATATTTGGGATGAAGCCAGAAACGCCCTTGGAACAGGACTATTCTGTCACTGTCACAGGCTCACAGGGAAATGACCATCGCTCTTATTTTGCCAAGGGATGATCACTAATCATAAAGGGCTGGGGAGGGGGTGGGGTGGCAAGCAAAGTTCATTCCTCGTGCTGTGCTTTGCCTTTGCGGTGCTAAATTAGTAATGGAACAGCCTGGCCTAAGAGCTTTCCTCCCAGAATCTAATAAAAGGCCTAGGTGTAGCTGAGGGGCACTCAGCCACGTGCGGCTCAGGGCAGTAGGAGAGCTGGTTCTAAGAGTTCCTATCTACGAGGAATCAGTCCTGTTCTGATTTAAGATGAGCTCGTTGCCAAGTGGAAAATACAAGGAACGCTTTTCTTTCCCAGTCTGGATGCTTTTTTTGGGCCGTGCATGTGTGTTGCTTTTTCATGAAGCTCTAGCTGAACACTTGCTCCAAAACCTTTGGCCAAATCTAAGGAGCAGTGTTGAACTTGAAGAAAGAAAAAGTGGGCATGGTTTTGGCATCCTTTCACTCCAGTTAGGATGGTTGAAGTGTTGTTTCCAAGGATGGAAAGAGATGAAGGAAGGGATCTGGTGTGCCAACAATTTCAGGACTCACTGTCATCGTCACTGACACCACTGCTATCCTCATCATCATCGCTCTCACCAAGCTTCTCGCCATCACCATCCTCACCGCCGTCGTCGTCACCGTCAGCATCACTATCATCACAGCCGTAACTGGACCGCTTATTATGTGCCAGGCCCCATCCTAAGCCCTCAACGTGCATTAACACCTCCCTCTGATTTTTCTCCCTGCACTCTCTTCCATTTTTCTTCTTGGCACTTAGCCTTACGGGGCATTACATGGTACCTTTATTTGTTTATTGGCGTGCTGTAGCCTCCCTCACTCTCCCGCTCGGAATGTAAACCGCGCAAGGGCTTTGTTTGCTTTGTTGACAGTGGGACTCCCAGAACGTAGCCCAGTGCCTGTGACCTAGTAGATGACGATAAATAATAGCTGAATGAAAGAGTAATATTAATGACAAGTTAGCTACTATCACTGCTCTCACCTTGGAGATGGGAGGAGTGAAGCTCAGTGCTGACTCTCAGTAGCTTGCCCGAGGCTGCTTGGTACCACAGTCAGAACCGAGAGTCAGGTAGCGGTTAACACAGACCTCAGACTTTAACCTCTAGACAGAGTTGTGCCTTCGCCTTTGCCCCTGAATTAACAAGATATAGATGCTTCAAGACTTGTAAACCTCCCTTGTAACATCTCTGGTTATCTTTCTGAAGCCAATGGAATGCATCTCTACTCTCTAAAATGAGAACAAAAGAAGTTCTGGAAGAGTGAAAACCACCCACGTCTGCTTCTCTGCTTGACACAAAAACCTGAGCGTGTGTTCTCCGAACTCTTAATTAATGACTTGCCAAACTAAGAACCATTTGCCCAAACCAAGGCCGGGATAAGGGTTGATTGACAAGGCTCTAATTAAACCGCAATTTATAATCTAACAGCCGGAGATCTTTCAGGTCACAAAGGACTTTGATCCTAGGAATTGTGCTAATACGAGTTCCCCCCGCCCCCAGCTCCTCCATCTCTGTCCGGCTGCCCTGACTTCAGGATGGGTGCTGTGGCCCTGCTGAAAAGAAATTAGTTCCCTGCGGCGGCTGAATGAGCTGTCTTTAAAAATAACAACAAACCAACATGGGGTCTTGAGATAGCAACCTGGCCTTGGGCTCCCTCGGTGGGGGTGTCGTTTGCATGGCGATGCAGGCCAGATGGTTCTGAGGCAAATTCCAGTATCTGTGATGCTGGGGGAGCCGCGGCTCCTGGGTGGGGGAGGGCTGGGAATGGGCGAACGTTGTGGGGTGCGGGCGCTGCCCTTCTGGGACTCAAGGGACCTCACCCCCTCTGATGATTCGCGGGGAAGGGGGTCCAAGTTAAAAACGAATCATAGGCAATAATATTTAGGAAATAACAATGCCGCACAACTGGAGGAATGGGGGTGTCTGAGCACTGTGTGGGTGTCGGGCAGCCAACAGGCTGAAACCCAGACTTTCCCTGGTCAGCGGGAGAGATGCACATAAGTAGTCCCAGATTGGGGGATTCAAACAATTTGGGAAATGTTTTAAATATTGGGTGGATTGACATAGGCTCACCAACTTTTACTGTGTCAATTAAGTACTTGAAAAATAACAAGCAAACAAACAGATCAACAGAAATAACATATCCCTGCTATCTACCCTTAGAACAAATTCATTTATTTTATTTTTTATTATTTCTATTTTTAATTTATTTTTAATTAATTTACGGCTGCGTTGGGTCTTCGTTGCTGCACACGGGCTTTCTGTAGTCGCGGCGAGCGGGGGCTACTCTTCGTTGTGGTGCGCTGGCTTCTCATGGCGGTGGCTTCTCCTGTCGCGGAGCACAGGCTCTAGGTGTGCGGGCTTCAGTAGTTGTGGCACGCAGGCTCAGTAGTGGCTCACGGGCTCTAGGGCGCAGGCTCAGTGGTTGTGGCGCACGGGCTTAGTTGCTCCGTGGCACGTGGGATCCTCCCGGACCGGGGCACGAACCCATGTCCCCTGCATTGGCAGGCGGATTCTCAACCACTGCGCCACCAGGGAAGTCCCCATTTATTTTAAAAAGAACATTTTAACACACACACACAAAGTGGGGAGAACAGCATCACAGGTGAAGGATGGACCGTCTCAAGAAGGGGTAGTGGATGATGGTAGACACATCTCTACATACTTACATTGTCCTTACTTTTCTCACTTATCCTTTGGTAAAAATGAGTTATAGATCAGCTGAGCCCAAGGTCTCATATTTGTAGGACGACATAAGTCCCCATTGGGCCGGGACAGTTAAGTTGAGCTGATTGTTAATTAATTAATGCCCACTAATTGGTTCTAATGTCTCCTTTCATTTTCAAATGGGCCCCAGTTTGGACAGTCAGTTATATGGTCCCCCTGAGAACTGGTGGACCTCTAGTGCGGTCAGTGCTCAAGACTTTGGTTTTACTCCATGACCCGGCGGACATATCTTTAGTGCTCTTTCAAAATGCTTTTGTTCTAGATTTCAGTAGAAGGAAGTGGACACGTGATGCTCTGAGATTCGCTTCTCCCTCTGCTACCACCCTTCTCTCTTACCCCCCCCCACCGCAACAGCTTTATTGAGAGATCATTTGACATATCAAAATTGTATATTTTGGACCCCCCTAGGGCAGGGGTCCCCAAACCCCAGGCTGCACAGAAGGAGGGGAGCGGCGGGCCAGCGAGCGAAGCTTCATCTGCCGCTCCCCATTGATCCCCGTCACTCGCATTACCGCCTGAATCGTCTCCTACCCCACCCCAAGTCTGTGGAAAAATTGTCTTCCATGAAGCTGGTCCCTGGTGCCGAAAAGGTTGGGGACCACTGTTCTAGGGGTACAGCTTGACGTTTTGATATATGCACACACAGTGAAAGCTCTTTCTTCTTCCTTTTCTTGTTCTACGTGATGGTCTGAAAGGTTTTTGTGTGGAGGAGCAAGAAGTGGAGAGAGATCTAAGACATTATGTACATGATTCTGTCAAAGTGTATCACATTGGCTTAGAAAACAGAGGGAGAAATCGCGGTCCTCCCCCTTGCCTGCTAGAGTGCAGGAAAGTCACTGGCTCCTCAGACCCTCGCCTCAGCTTGTCTGCTTCCTCGACTGTACTCTGTTGTTCACCTATGGCATCTCGCTTACGGAATCCCCCCACTCAGTGATCAAATTGACACCTTGCTCTATCCCATTTCCCACACCGTTTGTAAACTGTGTGCGTGCACCCATGTGCTGATGGAGAAGGGACGAGGAATTTGATGCAAAGGGGTGTTGTCAAGATGAAAACCAAAATAGGCAACATAAAACACAACTTTTATGTTCCCAGCGTGTCGTCTCTAGGACAGCCACGAACTCCCGAACGTTCGTTCCAGCTAAACATGCCAGAGCCCTAGGTGACGGTGGTGATGACGATGACGGTAACAGTGATGGCAGCAATGGAGACAGACCCGTGAGGGTCCGGTGAACACCCCAGCGCCGTCAGTGCTGACTTGTGTGCACATCTTCTTCACAAACTGTCCTGGAAAGTGAGGGCAGTAGATGTGGTTTGGTGCCCATTCCTCCAAGTAACCAACTTGACTCAAAGAGCGTTAGATTTAATAGGAGCTTTCAGGATCTTGTGGTCCAATCCACCCCTTTGGATTTCGGTATTTTCGGATGAGAAAATACCGAAAGTCTGGGAGGAAAGCTCCATGTATTTCTCTTCCTGCCCGAGACTACAGGTATTTAGCACTTTTTTTTCCTTACCTGTAGAAAGGGTGGTCCTTGGGTTTGGCCAACCAAGTGACCTGTTCAGTGATGTGGTCTTCATCCTCCCCTGAGCTGCTCTGTCCTGCGCAGGGTTGAGGCTCAGTACCCCTGCGTTGAGCTGCCCTTTGCCGCAGCATTACGTGGGCCAGCCCCTTTGCCTCCTGGGCCATCAAGGACCCACCTCCAGGGGCACCCCCATGGCGGCTGGGGCAGGTGCTGTGCCTCAAGGGGAACAGGCCCAGGTTCTCATTTCTGAGCGACCAGACCGTTGAACGGAAACGACTACCTGCTTTGTGCATATCTCTTGCCTTTTGGGGGATCTGTGGGGGAAGAATTGGTGTTGGAGACGCAGTCAGGGACGCTGCCAAAACAATCGGGAGCCGTCTGAAGGAAACGAGAGCCAATTGCCGGCGTCCAAAGCAGCAGCCAAGGTTTAGGAAAAGCTTAAATACCTAACCTGCCTTGGTTTAGAGCCCTTCTCGGCTGACATTGAATATGCACCCTGCCTGGTGGGCAGGCTTCTCGCAGTGTTTGGGGGAGGTTAAGGGGATTGGAATAGCGCTGACCTCATCGGCGTTGGCACTCTTCGGCTCTGGCGCCACCTCTGAGCT
This sequence comes from Phocoena phocoena, assembly GCF_963924675.1. Taxonomy (NCBI): domain Eukaryota; kingdom Metazoa; phylum Chordata; class Mammalia; order Artiodactyla; family Phocoenidae; genus Phocoena; species Phocoena phocoena. The sequence goes on along the minus strand of NC_089238.1, from coordinate 57,043,803 downwards.
CAGGGCAGCTCCATTTGTATGACTCCACACCCCCACGCGGGACTTGGAAAGCCCGGTGTTTATCCCGGGGAAGGAAAAGGTTGGTTTTGGTGCGGGGATTCAGGCCCACCCAGGGAGATCTGTGCAGACCGCAGAGCAACCATTGGTCTTATTGTGAAAAAGACACGTGGTAGAGTTAGGCCAACCAGAGAGCAGATGTCGGACTATGGGATGCAAGTTCTGGGGAATTAGTTTCCATATGTCGATACCGCTTGGAATGATGAGAGCTGTCCAAAATGGAACACCCTGATTAAATAATTGGTGCGTCTGTCCACCATGGGAGTTGTTCAGAAAGTGGTTGAGGGTGTTGTTGAAGAGTTTCAAGCCCTGGAGAGGGAAGAGGTGGACTGGGTTACATCTTGGGTCCGAGAGTCGATCGGTCAACAAGGATGGCACTGGCACTGGCTTCTGTGTAAGGGTCTCTGGCGTATAGGAACTGGGGTTTCAAATATCAGGCACTCTTAACTAGCTGAAAAAGAACCAAGAATGAGCGAGAAAATACAAAATGACTCTGAGAACTCAAGTGATGCTGTAGAGTTCATGCATTTTATTGGTAGGAGAGCACCTAGGGTTCTCATGTATGACCTAATGACTCCTACCTCACACACAGTTTTACTTCTTACAGACTTGTTTGTCTGATTCCCCGGCTGTAGCTGCTAGAGAAAAATGCATTAAGGAAATCGAGGGAGAATATCATAATTTTTAATACATTAATAACAAGGAATACATGTGGATCCAGTGGATCACTAAGGGGGAAACCAAAATAGAGAAAAGTGCTTCTCAGTATATGGCGATCTGAGGCCATTTAATGAGAGGGCAAACAGTTGTACAGACTTGAGGGGCGCTTGGAGAGAGGCAGGTTATGGTGACCAATAAGAAGTTAGAGTATGTGCAGTGGTCTGCGTGAAATAAGGCAGAATGATATACAATATGGTTTACAGAAATTTGTAGTAAAAGATTGAAAGGTAGACCATTACCTGGAAATTTGCAATGCATATGGCAGACATATGATTAAGATTCATATTATAAAATAACATCTATGTATCAGTATGAAACATATAAACAACTAAAATAGAAAAATGGGCAAAGGACAGGGCATAAACAGACATTTCCCAAAAGTACCGTATGTTGTTTTTGGCTAATTTACATGTAAAATATGCCCAACATTATTAGCAGTCAAATTCAGGCACACATTTTAAAACGAGACCTTATTTTTGTCTGCCAGATTGTCCAAGATTTTAAAAATGCCAAAATGTTCCAAGTTGGTCAGAATGCCAGGAAGCAAGTCCTCTCAAACATGGCTGGTATGCGTTTTGGAGAAGCCAGTTAGGCCCTTTGTATCAAATTGTTATTTATCCATTTATCAAACTTATCTAGAAATTCCATTCCCAGCAACTGACCCCTTAAAAAAGAGTATGAAGGTCTGTGTCCAAGGATATACATCAAACTTCGAATTATAAAAAATTAGCAGTAGTCCGAAGTGCATTAATAGGGGGTGAGACAAGAACATTATGGAATGTTCATGTGGTGAAGTATTATGGAAACATCTAAAAATGAGATATCTTTGTAAATTGATGTGCTGTGAATAATATGTCGTGAATGAAATGTATAGTTAATGAAAAAGGAAGTTGTAGAACCGTATGTGAAATATGATCCTTTTAAGGCATAAAGATGATAGTACTGTTATTTAAACCATGTTCATACCAAACCATGGAGCTACTCTCAGTTCTTGGAAAGCAAGTTTCTCGCCAGAAACAGGGCCAGGGTAGGGACGGTCTTCCAACTTTTTTAAAAAATAAAAAAGCTTGGTTTAACTCGACAGTTGAACAAACACTGCTTGGCATCTTCACCTCCGAATGATTGTACAACATTATTCCTTGCTGTTGTTTTCAGCTCATCTACTTAGTTGTTTCTTTCATGCCAGACACTCTGCTGGGTCTTCACAAAGATTCTCTAATTTAATCTTCACTGGCACCCTCTGAGGCTGTGCTTCCTTATCCGAGGCTCAGAGCTATTAAGTAACTTGCCTTAGGTCACCAGTTAATAAGTGGCTTAAGCAGGATTCAAACCCAGGTCCGTCTTCCCTAAGAATCTGGGCTCTCTGCAGTTCATTCATTCCTTCATTCATTCACTAATCAGATATTTATTGTGGATTTTTTGAGCCTTTTGCTACACCTTTTTGTTTGAAGACATGATTAAGGATGGGAAGTGTGTATACAGAAGCTCATCTAGAGTGCACAGGAAGGCATTGGTCCCTCTGTGAATAATTCACAAGGGTAAAGGATGAAGACTCTGTTTCTCCAACATCAGACATAGAATCCCCAAGCTGGAGCTGTTATGCCTTTGTGCTATCCATTTCAGAATGGAGGAAAAGTCCTAGGATTTAAAATAATTAGGAAATGAAAACCCAAACCGGAGGGACCCAAGGGGATGTTGGGATCAGTAAGACGTAAGACAAGTGGAAATACAATAATGAGACTGATCTTGGAAGAATAGCAAAACATCATTCTCACTCAAGCCTGGAAGCCCAGGTCAGGCTTTGGGGTGGGGAGCTGGGGGAAGAGCGGGTGGAGAGAGTGGAGACAGGATTAGGAGGTCGGGATGGACAGGACTGGGGGTGGAGCGGAGGGACGGGGGTGTGGGGTGACTCAGGGCTCTACTTGCAGACCTGGACAACAAGAGATTCCATGCTCTCCCCCAGGGAGGAGGCCGCTGAACACGGTACCCGGACACCATGGTGATGGACTAGCTTGGCCTTCACCCAGAGCAGCCCTGTGTTGAAGCTCCCTGAGCCATGGGTGGCCTCTTCACCCAGGCTCCCTGAGAGCTCTGAGAGGGGCTGGTGCCCAAGTGCCCCCTCTAAGCCATCCTGGCCGGGCCGGTCTGGGAGGGGTCGGAGTCTCTTTCCTTCTTTACTTTCTGTAATGATCTCCAGCTTAATTCTAAGGTGCATCCAGGGTAGAAGTGACTCTGAAATAGAGCTCTTTTTAAATACGAGTATGCGTTCTCCCATTTCCCCTTCTTAGGAGTGCAGACTTCTTTGGTTTCTGTAAGTGGGGTGCCACTGGGGACCCCTGTATGATAGTGAGGGCGGTGGCTGGGCCCTGGAGACGCCGCCCGGCTTTGCTGTGTGGTCTTAGCTGAGTCCCTTGGCTCCTTGGCCCCCAGTTCCTTCTCAGGAGGACCCTGTCTAAATCCCTATCCCTGGCACCCAGCCCGCTTCCGGCACCAGTAGCAACAGATACTTGTGGAGTGAACGCATGAGCAAATGCAAGGGTTATTTCAAGTAACTGAACTTAATCCTGGAAAGGCACCCTCCCAACCTGCTTTAATCCTTTATGGCTCTAAATCCAGACTTCTTAGAAACTCGAAAACCAAGCCACTCACATTTCACAGGGTGGCAGGTTAGAAGATGGGATGGTGCTGCCGCCATATTTTCAAAATTTTATTTCATTTGCCAAAGCCTTCACATTTACAACCTTGGAAACCACCTTTTCACCGTTGGCTTGGAACATCACCAACCCGCCCACTCGCACTTAACTCGTATTAAACCAGCGCGAAGCGGCAGGCATCTCGGAAGGGTCAGCCTTCAGCCCAACCGACCCTTTTTCTGTTTAGCAATTTTGCAGGAAGGGAGCTGGGGCTTGACCAAGTCACAAACTGTATGATTTGCGCTTTTCCCCACTAATTAAATTCAAACCATTAATCAGATGAGAGACTGTTTTCTTTTTGCCTTTGACCTCAAGTCGATTTGCTCTTCGCATCTGTCACCCTGGAAACTTTACCCTGTGGGACAGGGCTCGCTCCAGCTTTGGAAGTTGGCAGGGAAAAGATAAGGCCAAGGGGACCAACCAGATGCACTTTATGTGAAGTACCTGTGAGGCGCTCCTGGAAAGCCCTCCACGTAGACGCATCACTGCCACAGCCAAAGGACGGCGTGTTATTGTTCCGGGCTCATTTGTTTTCATGTTATGTGCCCAAGGAGGTGTGCGGTTTGTCTTTCAAAAGCTCATTACTCTGCAGTGGACACCCCACTCTTTCCTACCGGGATTGGTGTACTGGCTGTTCTGCCTGCAAAACAAAAAAGTCCTGGCAGATTTCAGTAGCTGTTTGTTACTCGCTTGAAGATCAAGTTCTGCAACGTAAACTGGGGATGACAACTGAAAAGTAAACACTGACCATGTGCAGGGGGCCTCTGTTTTGCTGAAAGGTGACCCTGCCCCAAGGGTTTCAGACGAAGTGGAGGTTACACTATGTCCCACCGAAAAGATAAAAAAAAAAAATGTAGAACTAAAGTCGGCCTCTGGGATTTGAACCCGGGGACTGGGGAGAGTTCAGGGCACAAGCCACTGCTCTGTAATGAGTCACGGTGTCTGGTTTCCAGAATGTCATGGTTATCGACTGCAGGGGCTTAGATGGATTAACATCTGAACGCTGAGGCCGAGGCCGGTCCTGTTACCTGGGCTGCTTTGTTTGCTCATGTGAATTGTATCACACCCACTGCACAGCAAGAAGTTGCTGGAGCTGAACCCAGTGGGACGTGTTTCCATCCCAGGGCAGAGGTGACGGCTCCGGTGAGCTCTGCTCCGTATTCCAGGGCTATTGGACCCCACCATAGTTCTGCGTCTTTTAAATTCATGTGGGTTTCAAGTTTGAACCTCTCTAGAGGCACATGCTGTTAGCTTATTAAACCAGGTAACTGATGATTTTCTCCTAACGAGAGCTTCACGCTGATAAACCTGGTCATTTCGAAAGTGGAGACATCCATCGTCACAGCCCTTTCTTGAATAACATGCTATCGGAGGTGCTGAAATGTGGTCCCTGACCTTACGGGGTCATCTCTAATGTACCCTTTTTTTTTTTTGTGGTCCCACGTATCAAATGAACAGAAACAAGTTTGGGACATTTTGAGGGAGAGATGCTCGTTGGATAAGAAGATTTCATAGAAAGCGCTCAGGCTTAAACGAACATCCATCTCAGTGGGAGCTTTATAAATACACAGGGGCTGAGACCCTGCCAGAGATTCGAATGGATCCACCATTCGTGCATCAGACCTGTGTCAGCTTCTCGCCGGGTGAACTGGAGGCTGAGCTTTAGATCAATGCCACCAAAGAGCCCAGTGTTGAGACCATGAAGGCATCTGGTCAATTCTTGTGAGTGAATGAATAAAGCTGCCTTGGAGACGGGACCAAGTACTGGAACTCCAAGGTCTAGGGTGGGTGGACCAGCCAGCCGGGGAACTGGAGACCATCTCCATGGTCAAGTCACGGGCAGACTCTTCGCAAATCATAAAGCAAATCTCACCTCGTGGCTTCATACTCCACTTGCACTTAGAGAGGGGCAAGAAGGGCCTCCTGGCACGAGGCACAGATTGGGCGAAGGTCTGGGGTGGGATGCACCCTGGCCCGGCCAGAAGGCAGTGAGCAGACCTGTATTTTGCCCAGCACCAAAGGCCACCCCTTTATGGGAGAGGAAGGTTTTGGTCGATGCATTCAGAGAAGTCACTGTCATTTCCTGTGACTTTAGTCCAGGAGTCTTCAACTGCTGCAGGAATATTTTGTTGGCCCTCGATGCTTTAAAAAGGAGGACATCTCATGTGTAAATCCATACAGCCTGATGCTCTTGATAAACCCAGTAGATCTGGCCACAGCAGGCCAGTGTTCCCATCTGGAAACAAGAGCCCGGAGCCCAGCTGTGGCGTCCACTTTGGGCAAGCCCCGCGCTCTCAGTTTGCCAAGTCCCCCCTCTTCTTTATTGCCTGCCCCCATCCGCCTCCCTAGGCCACACTACCTGCCTGGTCCCCGTAGGCCATTGGGTCTGCAGTGCTTCACACAGTTGGGGAAACTTGTCCTCTGTGGTGTGTTCACAACTCATGTGGAGGAAAGTCATCCACAGTTGAAATTCCTTGCAGGGGCACTGGATCAGGTCACCGATGGAGGAAGCCGATAGCCAGTCCCAGGTTAACGAGCCTTGTGCTCTAGAGAGGATACATAAATATACCCCAGAGGGGATCTGAACTTTCCCCCACCTATCTGATCCGGCTCTAATTGTTACCAATTGGTATTCCCTTACGCCTCTGCTTTCTTTGTAATAGAGACGGTCTCAGGTTCTCATTCCGAGTGACCCTTTATTCCAACTGCCCATCCATGGGGTCACTGACTTCCTGGGATGAGAATTTAGGGGGTTTTGGTGTTTGAAACATCCTATTTTCTTTCTTCCCTTACCTAGCTCCGTTTAATTAAAATCACCAGGCATCCCCGTACCCTTGAAAGCTGTTCTTACTGCATCTGTATCACTAAGCATATTCATAATTTTACCCAAATCCTGAGACAGGCTTTTTATTTTATTTGTTTGTGCGTTTGTAAGAAATGAGCCCTTACAGGAGGACGTGTGTGGTGACTGGGTTCTGTCCTCGCTGGCCTTTTAACATGCGTCATGGATAATTGTCCATAGAATTGCGAGCTGGTGATTGGTTTAAATCCCACACCGTGCCCTCTGACCTGTGACACTGTGAGCATGTTGTGGGCCTGAGTGAGTTCACCACACCCCTCACCCCGGACTGCCCTGAAGTCTGAGCTGGATTAAGCAGCTAAGCATGACTTCTTACAGAAAACACGGCCCTGGGTCCAAACAGGTGCCGGACCCTTTGGTGTGTACCTGGCCCTAATCTGCCCAATCAGATAAGTTTGGCCACTTACACAGTGAGCCACAGTGGAGAGTGACAAGGAAGAGACATACCTCCGGGGCCTCCCTGGCGGCGCAGTGGTTAAGAATCCGCCTGCCAATGCAGGGACACGGGTTCGAGCCCTGGTCCGGGACGATCCCACATGCTGCCGGAGCAACTAAGCCCGTGCGCCACACCTACTGAGCCTGAGCTCTAGAGCCCGCGAGCCACAACTACTGAAGCCCGGCCGCGCGCCTAGAGCCCATGCTCCGCAACGAGAAGCCACTGCCATGAGAAGCCCGCGCACTGCAACGAAGAGTAGCCCCTGCTCGCCGCAACCAGAGAAAGCCTGCGCACGGCAGCAAGGACCCGGCACAGCCAAAAATCAATAGATTAATACATTTAAAAGAAAAGTAAAAGAGGGACACCTGCTCCCTTAGGCCTTCCCCCCGCCCCGGTCTCTCAGCCTAGGGACGTGTGCCGTGGCACCAGAAGGAGCAGAAGTGTGGGTGTCAGGGCTGGGGGTGGGCAGTGACAGCAACGAGCACAGGGTCTTTTCAGGTGATGAAATTGCTTGGGTTCTGGACCAAGGTGATGGGCACTCACAGTTGTGAATGTACTTAACGCCACTGAACTGTACACCTTTAAATGGTCAAAAGGCACATCTTGTTATGTGTATTTTACCACAGTAACACAAGCAGCAATGGGAAGGAAACAGAAGCTGTTCAGTGAGAAGAAATTTTTAAAAGGAAAAATGACCATTGATAACCTCAGGGAGAGAACGAGAGTGTGGGTCTGTCACCTTCCTCATGGGGCATAATTATACATGCCTGTCTCACAAGCACACACACACATGGACTCGCCCCCCCCCCCATGCACACACACACCACATCTGTAACCGCAGCCAACCAGCATGCCTGTCACGGCAGTGCGGACATCCCGGTGTGACCTCGGGCCCAGCCATTTCTTCTCCTGAAAACGGAGACCAAGGCTTCCCCCAGGATTCAGTAAAAACACTCGCACACGTCCAGGGGTCCCAACGTCAGGGTCCTAAACTTTGTGCTGCATAAAGGGAAGGTGAGCCGTCATGTTGGAGCCATCCCGGTTTTCCAAAGCCCTTTTAGGGAGCCCAGACAAGATCAAACCCAGGGAACTCTCAGAGCCTCCCTAGCCGCCTTCCCATCATTAATTAGCCGGGTGTGTTGATTTCCCCCGAATGCTGAGGTTTCAGATCGTAACTGTGTCCAGGGCTGGGTCTGACCCAGCCACCCGCAGAGCCGAGCCATGCACAGGATGCCTTTGAATGCCGGGGCAGGAATGCCGCTGGGGAAGACAGGCTTGGGGTTCAGACGGAGGGAACATGGGATTTGCCGCACGCCTGCCGCCTCTGGTCTGGCACGCTGTAACCCAGTGAGATCCAACCAAACCCTGTGTATTGTTTGCGGGGGCCCCATAACGAAGAACCACAGACTGGGTGTCTTAAAACAGCAGACTATTGTCTGGTTGTCGTGGGAGTCTGGAATCAAGGTGTCGGCAGGCCGTGCTCCCTCTGCAACCTGTAGGGGTCCTTCCTTGACCCTCTGTGCCTTTGTCTCCTCATCAGGACCCCAGCCGTGTTCGGTTAGGGTCCGCCCCACTCCATCTTGACCTTATCTCTGATCACATCTGTGATGACGATTGCCAGGGAAGGTCACATTCTGAAGTCCCTGGCATCAGGACTTCAGCATATCTCTTCCGGGGGACACAATTCAGCCCATAACACCCAGCAGTCCCTCCACACCCCAGCCCCTCTGGGAACCTCTTGGTGCCTCCTGAAACGCACAGTGACTGTTCGCTCCCTAGCATCGTGACGCTCCACAGGGACCTCTCCAAAGCCCTGGCTTTCACGGTTTAAAGGAAGCCTAACATTGCGGCCATGGTTTTAATTAAAGGTTGATGGGCCATGTCATGACATCATCAATAAAACCAGCAAAATAAAAAGAAATAACTTAATAAGAGGCGTGGGAGGGCAGCCCAGGATTTGTCACGAAATTGCATTATGTAGCAATAAAACGCCATTGTAGAGAACACTGGCAGGGTTCGGGCTGCCCAGCGTGTCCTTCGTTTGCTAAGAAGTTCCACTCCCTCTCATCGACTTTCTGCGGCGCCTCCAGCCCAGACAGTGCCCCCGAATGTGGAATCTGATTTGCTCCCAAGTTGGGCGAACTGAGCAGGTTAATTCCAAACCACTGGGTCTGAGTCAAGTTCTTTTCTGGAAATCGTGCACTGAAATTACCGGCACCCACACGCAGTGGGGGCCGTGGTGTGATGATATCTCTGTGTGTCACTGTGCCGCCTGCCTGGGCAACCAGCCTGAGACTCCAGAACAGTAGCCAGGGGGGATTCCAGGGCTTAGAATTAGGCTCAGCCTTAAAAATGGGGTTGGGGACGTCCCTGGCTGGATTCAAACGTGGCTGTCATTTCCCTCAAGTTCACGGATAAACAGAAGGTCTGTAATATTTTTCAATTCCACGTCCCTGTCTTCATGGTTTAGAAAATTTGCTTTCTTGGGAACTAGAAAGGTTGGGGGAATTATGTGACCTTCTGCGAGTAGCCATTTAGGAGGAACACTGATTAGCAGGGACAAGTGTTGATACCACGGGGAGGCAGGTGAACGCGGGGCTGCCCTTCCCCGCAGGCTGTGCCCTGTTGTGTGTTTCACCAAAGCACCAGGCCAAGGGGGCTGGAGCCAGCTTGGGTCCGGCTGGCCATGCCATGAACCGCTGGGACAGCTTCTAGCAGAGCGGTGGCTTTTTGCAATTTTCCCACCCAGAGGGGGTGCCCCTACCTAATTCGCACAAAGATGTCTTATAGGCGAGCATCGCTCTGGTCAAAAGAATTTGACCATCAAATACAAAAGGAGGGTGGACACACCACTTTCCAGTTGAACTCATGCACTCGTTCATTCCACAGTGTTTTCCTGAGCATCTGTTAATGCACTGGGAAGTCTGTTATCTGAGGGAAGGAGGGCAGGAAGAAGCAGGGCCCTTCTGGATCTCAGAGGGCACAAAATTTGAACCAATGGGTAGACGTTATATGGAGGCTGATCGCAGATGGAAAACACACACACCAGGATGCCTCTTGGAGAGGTAGTTTAGAATCATCTAGAAAGTGGAAGCTGTGTACATTTCATTCCAGGTGTATCCCCTGGAGAAACCCGGGTCCAGGTACACAAGACAGTCCACGGCAGCGTGATCGTCAGGTGCCCCAGCTGGAAACAACACAAATATGTAAGAACAGTCACACCAGTGGGTGACAGTGGTGCCATCTTATAAGAATGACGGTGAATGGCTGCAGATGAGCTCGTGAACATGGTGGCAAGCAAAGGAAGCAAGTCACCAATACACAGCCACCAAGACGGTGCTTCGTAGAGTTCAAACGCAGCAGGGCTCCCTTACATGTTCACGGCCGGACACGCATGTGCTACGTGCGGAGAAGGGCAGGGACGGCGCTCGTGAAGGCTGGGGCCGTGGACAGCTCTGGAGCGAGGAGCTGCCCCAAGGAATGAGTGGAGAAATGCAGACTGAGCCCTAACCAGCTGGGAGCCTCTAGCAATTGCAGACGCAGGACAGACACGGGGGCCGGTGATGTGGCAGGAACGTCTGAGGCTACCCTCTTGGCTCTGCACACAAGGGAGGGCCTCTGGCCAGCCTGGTCAGGGGCAGGCAGAGCTGTGACTCAGAGCATCCTTCTCCTCTGCTTGGCCTGGAAAGGGAAAATGTGAGGCCATTTTTAGGGAATCTGCTGCTTCCAGACATAGGCTGCATCATCCCCGCCTCCAGAAGGAAGGAGGTGAGGCAGGGGGCATGGCAGGTGGGAGGACCCGATGTCCCATTTGGGGCAAAGGGGCTTGGAGAGGTGGCAGGGCTGTGGCGGACACACCCCTTCTCCAGGGGTAAACCACGCTGCTCCCTTTGGGTCCTGACATCCCAGGTGAACCTGCTCTCTGTACCAACTCATGAGGTCTTGCACTGGATGACCCCTCCTCCCCTGGAAGTCTTTCCTGGTGTGTCAAAGGAGGTGGATTTGCCCCTGTAGGCTGAGCCTGCTGCTCCTCAGATACCCATCTAGTCAGAGTCCCCAGCCAGGCCCCCAACCACGGTGCTCAGGTGCAGGTGGTACACTAAACAGACGGCACCCTGAGCCCTTGGAGCCCCCACTGTCGCTAGCTGTCAGCGTTGTGTTAACCCCAGAATACCTTCTCTCGCTGACCCTTCATCCCACCTAAATCCACTCTTATTCTGGTCGTTGAGGTCTTGAAGCATTCAATTAGAAATAAACAGCCCCACGGTGGAGTCACGGCCACCATCTCTCCAGCATAACTCAAAATAATGGCTGATATTTACCCAAAGTCCACGGCATGCCAGGCCCCCTGCAGTGTGCTTTATGTACCCCAGCTGATTTAATCCTTCAAAACCCCTATGATATCGGCACTGCTGTATCCCCCACGTAAAGGACGAGGAGGGGCTTCCCTGGTGGCGCAGTGGTTGAGAATCTGCCTGCCAATGCAGGGGACATGGGTTCGAGCCCTGGTCTGGGAAGATCCCACATGCCGCAGAGCAACTGGGCCCATGAGCCACAACTACTGAGCCTGCGCGTCTGGAGCTTGTGCTCCGCAAAAAGAGAGGCCACGATAGTGAGAGGCCCGCGCACCACGACGAAGAGCGGCCCCCGCTCGCCACAACTAGAGAAAGCCCTCACACAGAAACGAAGACCCAACACAGCCAAAAATAAATAAATTTATATGTAAAAAAAAAAAGGATGAGGAAACCGAGGCACCAGGCAGTCAGGGAATCTGCTCTTGGACACAGCTGGGATTGGAACCCAGGTCTTCTGGCTCCAGAGTCTGAGTTTGAGCCATTACACTGTCATCCTGGTTTGGTTTAATGGGTCCAGTGTGGTAGCCATGGTAGCTACTAGCCATGTATGGCCATTTAAATGTAAATACATTAAAATCAAACCAATGAAAATTCAGTTCCTTGGTTGCACTAGCTAGTTTAGGCCCAGGGGCCGGGGTGCATTCTCTGAGGTGGTGACATTGCAGTGATGGCTGGATGGTGGAAACGAGCTGCTTTTGTGACTCGCCAGGGAAGAGTGAGTGCATGAGACTGATCAGCATATTCCGAAAACCCCAGCTGGAAAGTTCTAGTGGTGGAGAAACAGGAAGAAGGGCCCCGAGGCCAGGGCAAGGCTGCTCTAGGGTCAGGCCGTGGAGATGGACAGGACCAAACCCCAGAGGGCGTGTGGGCTGCGGTGAGGAATTTCCCATCTACTCCACGTGCAAAGCTTGTCGCATTAATGCCTCCAGTCATGGATTCGTGGGAGACATTGGCAGTGTTAATGCTTTTCCGGGTTCCCAGTCCAAACGGGATCACTTCTCCTTGCTTTAGATGAACACGCAATGAAAAACGCTGCACAAAAGATGCTCCTCGCCCTTCCTGGTGGGCTCTCTCTTGAAGGGAGTGAGCTGCATTTGCCGTTTCCACACCCTACCTGAACTTGGCCTTTTCTCCCAGCTGCTTCTCCTCTGGATGCAGGGAGGTCCATCAGGTCTGGGTCTGAGGAGCTGGACTCAGTTTCCAAAGCAAAGAGAGACACAGAGACGACAGCAGAGATGTCTGTCTCAACACAGGCAGGAGCTGCCCGGAGGTCGGGTGAGGTGCAGATGACTGGGTGGACGTGAGGTGGGCTGACTGCACCCTGTACATCGAGGGCATTTGCTTTCCCACGCAGGGACCCCCTCTGGAAGGACCGTCGAGGGAGTGATGGCTTCACGAGTCTCCTCCAGGGGCGGCTGGGTGGCCAGAGACTGTGGTGGCAGGGGAGTTGTTTTGCACTGAAAACCCTTTTGTACCTTGTAAATTTTGTTCCAGGTTCATGTGTTAGCCATTCAGAACGTGTGCAAATACACAACGATTTCTGTGTGTTAATCTGGTATCCTGCTACCTTGCTAAATTCATTTATCAGTTCTGGTAGTTTTTGTGTGGAGTCTTTAGGGTTTTCTATAAATAGTATCATGTCATCTGCATAAGATGACACGTTCACCTTTTCCCTTCCAATTTGGATACCTTCTATTTCTTTTTCTTGTCCGATTGCTGTAGCAAGGACTTCCAATACTCCGTTGAATAGAAGAGGTGAGAGTGGGCATCCTTGGCTTGTCCCAGATTTTAGCAGGAAAGCCTTCAGCTTTTCATCATTGAGTATTATGTTGGCTGTGAGTCTGTCATAAATAGCTTTTATTATGTTGAGATATGTTCCCTCTATACCCAGTTTGGTAAGAGTTTTTATCATGATTGGATGTTGAATTTTGTCAAATGCTTTTTCTGCATCTGTTGAGATGATCGTGTGTTTTTTGTCTTTTCTTTTGTTTATGTGGCACATCACATTGATTTGCATATGTTGAACCATCCTCGTGAACTTGGAATGAATCCCATTTGGTCAGGGTGTACGAGCTTTTTCATGTGTTTGCTAATATTTTGTTGAGAATTTTTGCATCTATGTTCCTCAAAGATATTGGCCTGTAATTTTCTTTTTTGGTGGTATCTTTGTCTGGTTTTGGTATCGGGGGTAGACAACAAAATGGTTTTAAGTAGAAGCCGATGGCTATCTCTCATGAGGTCCAACTCTATGGGAACATGGCATTTCCCAAGGATTCATTGTTTCATGGTGAGATCGTATAATCGTACAGAACCTTGGGTCTAAAGAAGAATGTTAAAGATCTGGCCCAACTCCCATGTCACAGACAGATAGACAGATCCAGAGAAGTCGGAGGTGCTCCTGAAGCCACACAGCTGGTTTGGGGCGCAAATGGGATTAACATGCAGGCCTTTTGTCACCAGCCTCTGTTCCTGGAAGATGCTCTGATAGGCCAGATGCTCTCCCTGGAACTTTCCATTTCTAAGTTTCTAGAAGCCTGTAATGAAAAAAGAAAACGTAGCCCCTGTAATGGCTTCCACGTTTTCAGAAAGAAAAATGGAGATTTATAATCTGACCAGGGTCTGTGGGCGATTTCTACATGCAAGAATCTGGCGGACAGTGTTCTCTGATGGATGAGGCGGTGATGTTTGGGGCCGTGTGCATGGTTTATGGCAAGACTGGGGGATTGGGAGATTTTTCGGCAAATCCCAAACATAGCCATATATGGAGGATTTTATGCAAAATAGCTGACTAGGATCTAATGCTGTAATTAATGGAATGAATACAAAATGCTTTTGTAATTTGTTATTATTGAGCTTTGCTTGTGTAGCAGTTACCTTGTGTCAAGAACCATTCTGAGCACTTCACAAAAGTTAACCTGTGCGGTATGAGCACTGTGTCGTCGTAATTTCAGGTGTGAATTTTGGAGTCATGTAGACATGGATTTAAATACTCGTTCTGCCATTCTTATTAGTTATGTGACCGAAGTCAAGTTACTTGACCTCTCTGAGCCTCTGCTTCATTCGTCCATAAAATGGGGACGTTACCAACTGTCTCACAGACTTGCAAGAAATGAGGCAAGCTCTTAGTTTGAACCGTATGAAGTACTGACTTTCGACCTGTTTTCATTTACAAAACTGGCACTTTGATATGGTTCAAATACATAAAGAGCTTAGCTGAACGCCAGCACTTGGAAAGCACTGAATAAATAATAGCTTTTTTTTTTTCAACTTCAGCTTGAGAGGAGCTAAAATACAAGAACGCTTTCTGCATGGCTGTACGCATTTTCCTTAAGTGCTTTGATGGACCCTTTTGCCCCAAATTATTCTTCAACAGGACTCACTAAAATAACTGAAAGGCGTTCACTGAGATCCAGCCTTTGAAAGAGAGAAAATTTTGATGGTGATTTTTGAGTTTCCATAAGCTCTCGTTTCCAACGGCTTCAGCTCTGGTTGAATAAGGCTGCTCAGAGCAGGCGGCTCTGAGGTGGGCAGTTTAGGTCACGAATCAGGAGCGAAGAGCCCCCAAGGTGGGCTCCTGGTGATGCAAATTCCTCAGCCCCATGTCGCCCTTGCAAGGTGGGGGGTCCCATCACAGCCCTTTGACAAATGCACAGCTCCTGGGCCAGGGAACCACAGGAGGTGAGATTCACATGGGCTAATTATATCAGAAGATAGATACCCTCCCCAGAGAGAGCCCCTTTCTAGTCCCTTTCCTGCCAAAAACACCATAGCAACCAACATGGAAATGCCATTCTGTCCCTCAGATGTCAGCGCCTTTCTCTGGGACAGAGAGCAGATGTGCGTGCAGATTGCGACCTCCTGCCCGAATGGAGAGGTGGCCCACATGCCCAGGTCACACTGCTCACTTCAAGGGAAAAGTGTCAAAGAGCGTTGACATTTGGGGGCTCAGGAGGAACCCAAAATGATGGCTTCAGGAGCTCAGTGACCACTGGTCAGGAGTGAAATCAGAAGCCTTCCATTCCCGCAGAAAAGAGCCATGGCCCTGCCGTGCCGTGAATTCTCAGCACCATTTTCAACACCAGCTATGTTTTTACATGTGTTTAGAGCAGCATCACGGGTCTAAATCATCATCACTAAATTGTGTAATTATCCACTCAGTGCGTCACCCATGTCGAGGATGGTATGAAGAATGTTTAATGGGTAGAATTCCTAGGGGTTTATATTTGAGAGTCCCGTCTGCCAGCGCAGTCACCCTGGGTGATTGCATTGCTTTCTGACGCAGTAATGGCCAAACACTGGTGTAGTGACCTGGTCAACATACATCACGCCAATCACGGAGAAGCCTGAAGTGTCTGTGCACTCAGCTGCCGCCGCCCACGTCCCCACCAGCCGCTTGCTGACTCCAGTGTTACAGATCCTCAACCACAGGGTGCCCCCACCATGTAGCAATCCTTACCTGCTTTATAAATAAGCATTATAATTGTGAAAGAAAGTTACCAGGAAAACAGATGCTTGATTACGTCATAAAGATAGAGCATAAAACACACATTCAACCACTGATGACACGAAACATTTCATTTTTACCCTGTGGAAATCAGAATACCCTATACAATACTCTCCACGTGTAAATAAGCAGTATAACTTTAGAGAAGGTTGAAAAGGAACCTGGTTCAAAGCTCCTTGAAGATCTGACTTGAAGGCTGTGCTGGGAAAATACAAGATGAGTCTGGAGCATCTTGTAGTGCCAGAAATGAAAGTGTGTGTTTTCGAATAAAAGATGGGCAGTGTCAAGAGGACACAGAAGTCAATAATCCAAAAGATCTTCCAATGGCCAAAATGGAACCGTTTGAAGAACAAAATAAATAATGAGAGTATTGGGTTATTACCCGAACAACAAAATAAATGTCCATGAGCCCATCCTGATATAAATAGATGATTGAATAAATAAATAAATGGAAGAGAAGGGACAAATCCTTCCTGCAAAAGAATTCCACGTAATAAATGTACAAGGAATGAGAGAACTCAGAAATCATCATTAGGAAGAGTTGCTGTGGCAAGATCTACTGATGATGCTGAAGTTAGTAGGTGGGACTTTAAGAGAAGCAGAATAGCTGCAGAGCCTCAAAGTGTCTCCCCTAAAAGATCTGTCGGTTGCTGTTACAAATTCTCGGATACTCTGCCCTCCAAGACGTGCAGCTTGGTGGACTTGCTGGACTTGGTGACTCTCTCCTAACCAAATAGAGTATGGGAGGGGAGAACAGGGAACTTTCAGTGGAGGGAGCTGACAGGCATCGCCCAAAGTGATCAAGTGATCGTCACCCAGGATAAGCCATTCGGACAGCTTGCACCTCCTGATAGGTGGGATGAGAAGGACACATCCATCCTGTGACGTTCTTCCCCCAAATCCATATCCTCAAGTCTAATCATGAGTAGACAAACCCAATATAAGGGACATTCTGCAAAAGATCTGACCAGGACTCTTCAGAGCATATGGTCACAAAAAAGAAGGGAGGTCTGGGAAACCGTCACAGACGGGGAAGCCTCAGGAGATGTGACAGCTAGATGTGACGGGGTCCCCCGGATGGGATCCTGGAGCATGAAGAGGGCCTTCGTGGGAAACAGAGATCCCAGTGAGGTCGTGTCTTAGTACTGTAGCTGTGTTGGTTTCTCCATCTTGATCAAGGTCCACGGGTCAGGTGTGAAGTTACCTTTAGTGGGTAGACTGTATTCAGAAACTCTCTTTACTAATCTTGCAACTCTGAAAACCTAAAATTATTTCCAAATGGAAGGTTTTAAAAATACACGTGGTTCACAAGTTTTCTTCCCCTGCATTGACTATCACCATGCTGTGATAAGATCACTTACTTTTCATAAAAGAGGAGAAAAATGAGCTGGCACCCTCATATGCTGCCCGGGGTCAGGGGGGTGGGTACCACCTGGAACAACCAGTTTGGAAAACAGTTTGGGAAGAGCTGCTGAACCTAATCTGAGCCACCCTAGGACGCAACAATCCCGCTCCTAGGTATGTGCTCAACAAAACTGCGTGTGTATGTGTGTGTGTGTGGGGGGGGGGTGTACCGAAAGACGCGCGCAGAAATGTCCATAGCAAATTCATTCATAATGGCCCCGAACTGAAAGCAGCACAAATGTCCATCAACACGAGGATGGAAAATACGTTGTGACATATTCGCACGCTGGAATAGCGTCCAGCAGAGGGTCTCAGAGTGGGGTGCAGGGACCCTGGGAGTCCCCGAGACTCTTTCAGGGGACCCGAGAGAGCATTTTCATAACATCACCAAGATCCGTTTGCTTTCATACTCCCATCACAAGAGCATCTGGAGGAGAATTCCAGAAGAACTCCTACGTGACGTGACTTCACAGCAGACAGGACGAAGGGGCAGACGTGAGAGCCCAGCTCTCTGTTGAGTGAGATACAGAGAGGTTTGTAAAAAGGCAAGACAAGGGCACTGCACTCACTGCATGTTTTGAAAATGTAGTCATTTGTATTAAAACATGTTATTTATAATAACACGTAGTGTGTTTATTACTTTTCCAAATAAGCTAATAAATATGTTTCTAAATTTCTCCATTTTGTTAAATTTCAGTATACATTCATAGACATAAAGAAAGTGAAAGTGTGCTGAGACCAAAGGCTTTGAGAAGTGCTGCCGTTTCACAGTGAGAAAGTCGGGGCTGCACGCTGCGGGCCGGACGGCAGTCACAGCCCTAATGCTAAGTGAGAGGAACGGTCGCAGCCCGGTCAAAGGCTCAGAAACAGCCAGAACCTCTCCTGCGAGAGCGACCAGAACAGGGGGCTCCTCTGTGGGGGGAACGACCTGGGTGGGGACACAGGACAGCCTTGATGGCTGGCGGGCGTCTGGCTCTCAAGCCGGGTCATGGTTACGCAGGCGCGTCCGCTTTGCAAAGTTTATAGAGCTTAAGCTTTGCGCCCTTTTACCCTATGTCTGTTATCCTTCACTCAAAAATCCCCCCAAAGAGGGACGCTCTTGTCTTAACACTTGAAATAACTGCACTGCTGGACACTCAGCCCCACGGCCAAGCTTTGGGACCAGCTGGACCTGAGTTCACTGACTAACCTAAGTCACTGCCCAGGCCCCTGGGCTGGTGATCGGGGAACCACGGGAGTGAAATCACGCCCCCCACCCCCCTGCCACCCGGCTCCTTCCTCCCCTGCATGAGCAGCTGGCCCGTGAATGTCTCTTGACCATGAGGTCCCTTAACCCACCGCAGGGAAGGAGTTTGCTGCCCCACACCGCCCCCCCCCCCCCCCGCCCACGTCAAGCCCGCCCTTGGCGTCAGTGGCCAGGAATGTTCAGTTACTGCCCCAGAAAACCGTGCCGGCTCCAAGACCCACCTCTAAACTGCATGGGATACGTTGGCCTGGGCCCCCGATGGCCCAGGCCCCTCACTTATCATTGTTACTCATGAGTTCAGGAAACGTGCTGCTGGATCTTTCCTCTCCCGACAAAAATGCCCCAAACCTCCGTGGGCCTCCCTGCCTGCCCCCAGGATGAATTACACCGGCTCGTAAGCACACGACTGTCACTCCCCTGCTGCTCACAGCTGGGGCCATATTTCAAATAGCAATTAATTGACGACAAATAGTAATTAATGGGCCACATTCCTCCTTCAGTGAAGTACACAATTCCGTGCTCCTCGCACTGGGGATGGGCCACACTCTTGTTTTCTTTTAATCTGATTTGAAAGAGGAGCGCTCTCTGGGCGGCAGGGACAGAGCCGGGTCCCCTGTGAGTTCATCGGTGTGGCATGCGCGGCCTCACTGCGCTCAGATATGAAAAGTCAACCGTCAGGGCCCTGCAGGGGCCTTGGGGGCGCGGGTGAGGAGCTTAATGAGCCGTGGTCCCAATTTATTAAAAATCATAAATATTCTCCTTGGAGGCCGGGGGCAGCTTCTGGCTGCTGTGTGTGTGTGTGTACATGTGTGTGTAAGTGTGTGCGTGTACATGTGTGCGCGTATATGTGGGGGGGGGACTGATTTCCTTTCTTTTTGTTTTTTGAATTTTATTTTATTTATCTTTTTATACAGCAGGTTCTTACTAGTTATCCATTTTATACATATTAGTGTATACATGTCAATCCCAACCTCTGTGGGACTGATTTTCAACGAGTGTGACCGAGCAGGCAAACCTCACTTGGAAGCAGGGTTTTGGATGTGGTCCACGTTTAAGTGCATGTCCCAGCACGTCCCTTGAGAAGGCCTCTCATCTTGCTTACGACAAGAGTGTCATAAAGTGACTGTACATCCTCATTATTCACTTGGCCCAATATTTGCTAGGTTCCTACTGGATTCTCAACCGTGTGCTCAACACAGGAACTAAAAATGGGTCAGACACGGCCCTTTTCATCAAGGAGTTCACACTCTCCCTGGGGAGGATGACAGGGACGTTTGACATGTGGGGACATAATGATTACATAATAATAGTAATAACAGCCAGCATACTAGGGTCACAGAAGAGCATTGCAATAACCGTAAACATCTGTGATGTAGTAATGTATGCACTACTTGACAAATACATTCACTAACAAGATGTCAACTGTAATTTCGAACGAGGATAGACAAACTTTCAAGGTATCCACAACAACGGAAACGTGACATGAAAATATCTGATTTCTGCAGGGGAGAAGTTTCCTTGGTGCTGCTGTCGTTTGCTGCCCGCATTCATGTCGGAAGCACCATCTATGATTCAGCGAGAGGTTAGTGCAAATAGCGGTAGAATGTTTTTCCCATCCTAGTTTGTGGACCTCCTGGGTTCCCCGTGGTCCAAGGGTGCAGGTCATGAACCCCTGCTGCAGGAGGTGACAGCTGCAGTGCGGGAGAGGCCTGGGTCCCTGAGTTGCACTTTGGAGGGGAGAGCCGCCCGCTGGCCTAAGGAGTGACGTCCAGCTGGACCCCTGTCTTTGCTTCTGAGTCCCGAGCAGCAAGCGGAATGGGGGGAGAGCAGCTCTTAAAATCCTAACTGAACATAACCAGTTCCCAGATTCAAATTCAACCCTGTAGCTAGTGTTCTGGTGCTTCACTGCATTCCAAGCGGGTCTGTGTGTCACATACTCTGTCTCAAGGGAGGAATAAAGGCATCGTCTTAAGATTTGCCAAGGCATGCAATTACTTGAAAAAGCCCCAAACAGTCCAGGCCAAAGAGCCTTTTTTCTGTGAGCAGTCTGGAAATCTAACTTTAGACGGTGTCGTTGAAATTGCTTTGAATACAATAGGGATGGAAGGAAGGGAGAGCTAAGAATTTTCAGTGGAGCGCCTTTATGTGTTAAGTGCTGTAGGAGATGCTTTTCACGGTCATTATCTCACTGTACACTGTCTCATTTAGCTGGAAGGCTCTGGCACTGCATCACTGCAGAAAAGCATTTCAATGGATTAGGGTGCAAGTAGCACATATCCAGACTAGTTTAAGCATTAATTTCAATTTATGGACCCATATAACTGGAGAATCCAGAGATCAGGCGAGCTTCAGGCTCAGTTTGTTCCAGCAGTTGACAGTGCCACCAGACTTGTGCTTCTCTTTCTCTAGGGCAGCTCCACCTACACAATGACTTCCCTCGAGGTGGTCAGGTGGCTGCCAACCGCACCAGATTCCACGCTTCCTTCTTCACCTACAGGAGAGGAGACGGGGTGTCTTCCCCACCTCACCCAACCCAAGTCCCGAGGTTTGCTCTGATTGGATGGGTTTATGTTGCAGCCCCATTCTTGAATCCATAACGGCGTCAAAGCAGGTTGAAGTATGTGATTTTTCCAAACCACCTGGGGCCTGAACAAATCACACGACTAGGAGGTTCAGGTTCCTCGCAGGAAGGAAGGAAAGAAGGGGTATCACAGATTCTGAGAAGCAGTGAATTACAGCCACTGCAAACAAAACAAAAGAAAACAAAACAAAACCCCAACAACAACTAACAATAACAGCAAACTTCTGATTATCAAACTGCACGGGTCCAGTTCCATGCTGCATAACCGTCGCATTCTGTGTGCGCCTTGCAGGCTTTATCTCATTTCAGTCTCAAAACCCCTCAGCTGTAGACACTTCATCTCCCCATTTTGTAGACGAGCAAACTGGGACCCAAGAGGTGCGGTGCTCATCGGCGTCAGGTCTCCTGGGGAACCAGGTCCAGACGCCTCCCTGGAGGCCCCGCCCACTCTCAGCCTTGGTTTCCCCATCTGTAAAATGAGTTGGGTTAACTTTATCACCCCTAAGGGCCTTCACCGTTCTGATGTTCTAGGCCGCTTGAATCTCACCCTTCTTGGGAGTTGAAGCCTCCGCGCTCACCCTCTGTGTTGCCTTTAGCATCCGTGACCCCTGGGTCTTGGGCTCCCTGCCGATGACGTAAGGAGCTCAGAGGTCGGAGGAGTGGCTCTGTGAGTGGCTGTGTCCAGGGCACACACGGCATATTTCAGGCATGCCTTCTTGGAGGGTGGGGAGATATCAGCACCCCTTCCCAAGGGTGGGGTGGGGAAAAGACTCCCCATCTCAAGAGAAAAGTTCCTAGTCTGTCGGCCTAGACACGGGGAAGGAAGCCCAGGAGCAAAGCTAGCCTCACCTGCAGCCTCTCCACACGTGACAAGGGCTGCATTTTAAATGCGCATTTTCAGAAAAGCATCAGGTGAAATGGTCACCCAAGCAGGGGGCAACCCGGAATAGCCAACTGCAGGCTGCTCTTTCCTCGAGAGCATCTGGGGCTTTCAGCTTTGCTGAGACACTGTGTCCCACAGTAACCAGGTCCATCCAACCAAACTGACGGATGAAACAGAAAAACTCACTCAAAGCCAGGGAACTTTGCTTTCACAGCGTTATAACCACTGAGGACCAGGACAGACATTGGCTTAAGTGGACATTTTCATGCGTCAGTTACAGAAGAACTAGAATACTGATTATGTCAACTCATTCGTCACCAAAGTAGCTTTTTTCATTATTTAAAATTTTTATTGGTTTATAACATTATATAAGTTTCATGTGTGCAGGATTCCATTTGTACTTCTGTCCACACTCAGCAAGCTCACCACCAGAAGTCTAGTTTCCTTCCGTCTCGTACTGTTGACCCCCACCACCCGTTTTGCCCTCCCAGCATTATGCACAGTACCTGAGATACAGAAGCAACCTAAGCGTCCATCGACAGAGGAATGGATAAAGAAGATGTGGTAGATTTGTACAATGGAATATTACTCAGCCGTAAAAACGATGAAATCTTGCCATTTGCAACAACATGGATGGACCAAAATATCTTTTTAAAAATGGATTCTGGGGACTTCCCTGGTGGCACAGTGGTTAAGAATCCGCCTGCCGATGCAGGGGACACGGGTTCGAGCCCTGGTCTGGGAAGATCCCACGTGCCGTGGAGCAGCTAAGCCCGTGCGCCACAACTACTGAGCCTGCACTCTAAAGCCCGGGAGCCACAACTGCTGAGCCCACGTGCCACAACTGCTGAAGCCCACGCGCCTAGAGCTCGTACTCCACAACGTGAGAAGCCACCGCAGTGAGAAGCCTGTGCGCCGCAACGAAGAGTAGCCCCTGCTCGCCGCAACTAGAGAAAGCCCGCGTGCAGCAACGAAGACCCAACGCAGCCAAAAACTAAAACTAAAACTAAAACGGATTCTGGAGTCAAATGCTCACTCACTGACTACCTGGCAGTTTGTCCAGACACGTATGTAACGTGGTTGTCGACCACGAGAGCAGAGTCGGTGGTGTGCTGACTAGTGTTAACAGCCAGTTCTCTGGGCGGAAGCGGTACTTGCTCATGGCCGTGGCGTAACTACTCTGTCTGTGGCTGATTTCAAGCTACCTGTGGGACCTCACTGGGAACACATAGTCATCAGGTCTGGAGAGCCCATGCTGGGCGACTCCAGCACACCACTGCCTGGAAGGAGTGTACCATTCATTTTTCATGCAAACTAGGATGGCTTGGAGGGTACAGAGGGAGCGCAGTTGATGACTACACTGGACAACGGGCATAAACCAGGACACTCCCAGGCAAAGTGGGGCGCACCGGTCCCCATCATTAGCGATCAGAGAGACCTGACATCCTCCCATTTTTCAGATGAGGGAAACGAGACTCGAAAGGCAGGATAACTCGCCCAAGATATGGAATATGTTACCTAATGTCCCAACTGTTGTACCTTCATCAAGAGCACCTCAAATGGCAAAAATGAAGAAAAATAATACCAGCTGGCTGCACTGGGAGAAAAGCCATAGTGTCTGCTGGATGTAACCGGAGACCAAGGGGGTCTACTCAGGGTCTTTGGGGAGAATGTGCACTGGCTACACCTAGTGATCCACGAAATTGCTCTTACCCTGAATACTCGCCCATCACCTGCCCTCTGAAGGTGGGCGCGCATCAAAAGCCACACGTTTAGACACGCGCACACCCTGCCCTGTGATGTGGGGCAGGGGGACAGCGGCCTGCGGGGGACGAACCTGGGTCCAGCCTCGTCTCTGCCTTGACTGCCTAGGGTCTGCAGGCTCCTTGCTTCTCCTCTCCTCTGCATTTCAGATTCCTTACTTAAAATAAGGACATTAGCTTAAAAGGTGCATTTTGTTTTGCCCAGAGGATGATTTTGTTGTGTTGTTTTTTTTTTAAAGAAATGCACTTAGGACCTGTGCCCACCAATCCTGAAACACCCCCACTCCCCGGCTCTCCCGATCCTCTGATGGCTTGTTGCACTTGATTAAGTTCCACGACCGGCACATTTCCTAAACCTAGGCTGCCAGATTTAGCAAATTTAGTGTAAGTTTGTCCCATGTCATATTTAGGACATACTTACACTTTAACAAGTACTCTTTTTTAGTCTGAAATTCAAATTTCACTGGGCATCTTGCATCTTATCTGGAAATTTTACAGAGGCGTTTGAGCTTCACATACCTAGACTAGAGTCTCTAAGGCATATTCCAGCTCTAAACGTTCATAAATATCCACTAATTCATTCAATAAGCATTTACTGGTTACCTATGGCATGTGCATTTTTGCCCTCTGGAAAATACAGTTGAGTCCTTACCTAAGCCCAGAATCTAGGTAGTTCAGTCTCAAAAATCCATTGCAATCCAAATACACAGTATACCAATCAAAAGTAATTTCAGAATAACTCCAATACTTTACTTACTTTTCTTTAAAACCACAAAGGGACTTGGACCTACCATCCCTAACAGCATGCTTGGAAAGACCCTCCTTGTCCTCTTTTCCCTGTGTGCCCAGATGCTGCATCAGAGCTGTGCACGCTGAAAGTCCTTCCCAGACTCCACTCTGAGCCCTGAGCCACTTTCCTCTCCCCCCAGCCCCTCATTCCATTATTATGCTGTAGACCTAGCTGCTCATTCGCTGAAGACTTTCCTTTGGGAAGAGAAAGGCAGTGTTGGCGGTTTTAGAATATTCTGCAGTGGCCTCAAGGGACAGAGGAAACCCATGAACACATCTGTGTTTGGAATTTGTGTCCTGTTATCTGAGCATTTGGAAACCGTGTTCCCGCCCTCAAGAGAGCTTACCAGCTACACAGGGCACAAGATATACCCAGTAAAATAAGTTGAAAATATAGTTGCAGGGCAGCAGCCTTTCAACACTGGGAAATAAATACGAAAGAAAGAAAACCAGAGGAAGAAGTCAAGGTAGGCTAGAGGAAGGCAGACGATGTTCTTGAGTGATCTGTAGCTGACACCATCGGGGCACTGCCTAGCCTCTTCCAGCTCTCCGCACTCCCATCTCATTGGTGGAGGGCTGTCCGAGGTCCCCAGCGTCTGTTCTGCCTACACACATGCATGGCGGGACAGAGTTCCAGGGAATTAACCGCCCTCCCCCCACACAGGAGTAGCCCGCAGTCAGTGACTAATGAGGGTTGGCGTGTAAATACCCCAGCTCCCTCTCCTTGGGTGCGATAATTCTGAGGTCTGTGCTCTACATCATTTCCCAGATTAACTTGCTTGATAATGACACCCCCAACCCCTCCCCAGTTGACTCTGTCCCTTCTCTGGGTCCCTTCTCCACCTGCCCACGCCCCTGCTGGTGTTGCCTAGGATCACCACCCAAATAAACAACTCACATTGGAATCCTTGTCCTGGGGCAGCTTCTGGGGATCTCAAACACGACAGACACGAATAGCCCAAAGGATTGGCCAGACTCACCTCTGAGGTCAGAAGGAGACACCAACCCAGGAAGGGAAAGGTCCCAGAGGTTTGCCTAAAGAACATATTTCCTGCAGGTAGAGGCCTGCCATTGACCCCCTCCCTCTCGAGAGCTCAGCAACCCAACTAGAGTAGGTGCATCCTCTCCATCCCACTCGCAGATGGAGCAGAGGAGCTCAGAAAGGCTTGGGACATCTCCCCACGAATCTCTCTTCCTGGTTTTGCCTTCTCCCACCTCTGGCTCTTTCTGTTCTACAAAACAGGAGCTGGGATCACAGCTGTGCTTACTAATGGGTACTCTCTGAACAAGGATGATAACACCAATAATAGCAACATATCCTTAAAGAGGGCTTACCCTGTGCCCCGCACTGGGTGAAGCACTTTACATACGTCACTCTCCCTCCCACCCCCGGCGTTTCATCTTCACAGCCAAGTGACGTGGTACTTTCAATATCCCCGCTTTACCTATGAAGAGTGTAAACCTCTGAGGCTCAGAGACATTAACTGACTTTCCAAGGACGCACAGCAGGGATGGGAGGAGCAACCTGGCTCCAGAGCTCACGCTCTTGAGATGCCAAGACCAAATGGACCCTGACCACGGAGGCCGTAACTGACCCAGAACCAAACAGAGGCAACCAGAGAGAGTCCACTCCATCTAGCCTTTCCTGGACATGCCCTTGGGTGCAGTTGACCGAAGAGCAGATGTTAGCCTCCAGACTCTTCATCTGGTGGGTGCATCGACCTCAAGCTGCTCAGAGGTTCCAGACAGGGAAACAGCACAGCCTCTTTGGTGTGGAAACACGTGCTGAGGGATTTCTTTCAAGTTTCCCATTATTTCCTAGTTTTTCCTGGATGGAAAATCCATGAATGAGGAAGGTGGTATGCTTCAGCCCCCAGTGCCTGACAAAGTCTATAGGGCAGAATCAGCAGTGGGAATTAGAGAACGCTAACCCCTTCTGGAATCTTCCATGGAACGGATTCAAGCTGCTTCTCATCTTACCCAGATCTTTCCGCCCACTACTGGAAGAGAACACGACGTGTCACGTTTCTGAACCACTCGATCCTGTGATCTACCGATGATCCCCACGCGCTGGCTGGCCAGCCTTTCATCATTTTTCCCCGTCGACAGCTGTACCGCCTGGCCTGCTGCTGCCTGCCGGGGAGACTTGTGAGGCCACCTCAAGGCGAGATGTGAACCCGGGAATCTCATAAGCATTTTGTTCACACAACTTGGCCTTCTTGTGAACTTGCAGTCCGCTTCTGTTCAACTGACCCCCAAATTGCCTGGGTCACTGAGACAGGCCTGAAGGCCGTGGTTATAGCCCTGAGCTTGGGCTTCCAGCTACAGCCCAACACACAGGGGCTCGGGATCCTGATCGGGTTACGGAATGAGCGAGAAAAAACTCTGAATGCGGACAGAATCGTGCAGCCAAACTGGCATCCCCATCCCACTGGAGTGTGTGGGAACCAGAAGAATCAAGCCTCGGTTGGCCTGTTTTCCCTAAGAAAATGGCCACAGGGTCATTCTGCTGGAACCTCCCGCCTTGAGATGGTTCACGTCAGCCCCATTTGGAGCTCCGGCTGATGGGAACCTAAACATCTAGAGAGTCATCACGCCTCTAACAGGGAGAACCCTGAAATGTTCTCTTCTCGTCGGGAGCAGAGGAAATGCCTTCTGGGGGAGGGCCTGTAGGGAACCCAGACGAGGGAAGGGACTCAGCATTCAGCACCCCCCACCTCAGCCCGGAGTTGGTCCACACAATAAGGAAGTGACTCCTGGGCGCTAGGGGATGTGGAGCTGGGGAGAGCCCCAAAGTGGGGTTCACAGTGGGTGCTGGCCCCCTCGTCACCGTGTGACCCTGGGCCAGTTGCTTTCCCTCTCTGGGCCTGGGTTTGCTGGTCAATAATAACCATGACAGTAACAACCACAGTAATAGTAACTGCTGAATTCTAACAGTGATCAGTGCCCTTGTCCTGTTGTTTGCCTGGATCATCTTCCTCGAACACCCCAACAGTAACTCTGTGAGGGAGGCGTTAGCATCTGTCTGTTTTTATCGATGGGGAAACTCATCTCACGTGCTCAAGAGTAACCTGCGGCATTTGTTTAAACAAGTGCAGAGTCCCCTTCCGTTCGATGTGCCAGGCGTTTAGTATTCTGCTGCGAAGGGTCTGCGAGATTCTGGGAGGCACCGCCAAACCGAATCGGGAGGCCTACGCGTCCTGCCCGCCAGCCTCCTCCCCACGCCCCGTGAAGCATCCCCCTTGTCAGGGCCGGGAAGCTCCAGGCTTCTGTGAGACAATGTGGTCGCCACATGCAGGGCACCCAGCGCAGGCACGCTGGGTAAATGTTATTACAACGGTAACAACGATTCCACTTAGGATAACAGCGATGCAAATCTGCATTAAACGACTATAAGCCGCTGATACCTTCCCCTCTGCGCACTCACAGAGAAGAAGGGGAGGCGAATTTGTCACTTGAACCAGCAGCTGTGGTTCATCTGGACTTCATCTTTTCTGCTCTCATCTTTATTAGCAGGATTTTTTTTTTAATGAGTATGTTTTGAACTACCAGGTGTTTTGAATTTTTGTCTTGTTCTCTCGCATACAGGAGGAAATTCAAATAGAGAGCGACGTATTAATAAAAACCCAGTGGGAGGAAAGTGCAGTCTCTCCCCCAAGGGGGTGCCTCTGCTCTCCCTGAGGGTCCCCCGTTTCTGGCCGAAGCCCCCAGCTCAGCCACTAGGAGTCGATCTGGGGGGCGTAATCTATTCCCCAGGCACCTGGCTGCTTCAGGCCCCGAGTCATCTGTGAGCTCACACAGCTGCAGCGCGGCCCCCTCCCCGTGAATTCCCACTGAGGGTAGACTCAGTGTCATCGCCCCCCTGCCCTGAGCTGATCCCTAGCAAGGAGGGCACAGACTCACAGGCCTGTCCTGGTTATTCCTGTAGAATCTGCTCCCCATGCTAGCTGGGGAAAGAAAGGAGAGAAAGAAGATGCAGTCTCTAGTGGGACCCCTGAAAAAGTCCTGGACCAACTCTCCACCATGAGGAATAATCGCAACCGAGCATGCTGCCCCACGCGGGACCCGGGAGAGGCTGTAAGCCCCAACTCGGCCCCACGAAGGGGTCCTGGTCGTCCCCAACCAGCGAGGCTCAGAGAGCAGCTAACCCAGGGGATTGCAAGGTCCAAACGCATGCCCCTGCCCAGCGACGGGCACAGATGGCACCTCTGCACAGCCTGGAAGAAAGAGGACGTCGGCCTTTCCCCAGGGGAAAGTCTGTCCACTTCTCTGGGGCTCTGGAGTCTGAAGGGTGGCTTTTCCAGGCTCCTTCTTATCTCCGAAAATCTGGGCAAGGACAGGAGGAGGAAGCAGAGCTGGGCTTTTTTTTTTTTTTTTTTTGTCTCTTATTGGTAGCTTCGGGGAAAGGGTTTGTGCAGGAGGTTGAAATTAACTAAAATGAGGTGGGGATTAGTGTGGGACCCCACTGGCCAGGTAATCCTGGGAAATGAGGGCCGACTTCAGCTCGGCACAGGCCAAGCCTCCCTTCTGGGACAGAATTAGACTTAAGAAGCCACTTGCTGATAAGGGTTAATCCATGGCTAAACGGGACGGTACCAGAAGCAATTAACATTCCTCGACTCAGTTTCCCTTTGTCTGCAGAGCACTTGCTCAGGGAGCACAGTCCCCACTTTGCCGCAATGAGTGCATCCACCCGACTTTCCATCCAGCGTTGTCTCCCCGGGGTGGGGACACGCTGGGGCCGCATTTAAGCTGCTGTGTCATCTGGGTCACCCCCATCTCCCTGTGTGCTTGCCCTAAAGCAGTGACTCCTGAGACAGAGAAACACTGCAGATCAGCAGAAGGCAGGGTCAGGGATTTTCTGTGATGGTCTCCAAAACAGAAATGGAATAAAGAAGCCATTTATGGACTGAGAGTCTGTGGATGTCGAAGGGAAGACAGTTTTTCCTGTGTTTTGGGTTTTTCTTTTTTACTGACACTCACCCCTCACTACTCCCAAAACAGACCCCAAATGTCTTATCTCATTGGGAAAATTACAAAAAACGAGCAGGCCAAAGAAGCTTCCGGAATGCAAAACCTCCAGAACATTCAAGCAACGATTAATGAGGAACAAAAACAAGTCAAAGAAGGAAGCCGGTCCACGTGCGAGCCTCGGATGGAGGCGTGGTTTCAGCGCCGCGAGAGTTTTGTGTCTGATTGGGTCTGGGAAAAGAGAACTGGGGGTGGGGAGGGGAATGTTCTGGAAAATGAATTCTTAGTGGCTGTGAAAAGTGAAGAAGGTGGGGTACCTTCCGTTGTCATAGATTATTACGTATTATTTATAGCTTATTGCTCACTATTTACTTATGATAGATTATTATTTATTATTTAGTTATTATAGATTATTATTAAGCCCCTCCTTTAAATGAATGCATCCCTTCACAGTGCCTGATTCCAGACTCTCGCCTATAATTGCACTATTTTGAGATTCAGCAATGACCCGAATGACAGCCCGGCTTAGTTGCCATGACCCATAGTGGTTAGCAACAGCCCCCGAACGACACCTGCGTGAGTGTGACAAGTCACTGCCACCCTGCTGGCTGCGTCCCGCTCCCCTGCTCCCCTCTCTGCCTGGGCGTGAGCACGACGTCTCCCACTGTCCTGCTGTGAAATTACAGATTGCCGGTATTTTCCCAGCCTGGCTCCGCCTGGCTCACCACACGGCCCTGTCACCGTTTCCTCTAATAGCTGTTATGCGCAGAACTTCTTGATATCCAGTTTGAGTTTCCTTTGCCTCATTCATTCCATTCGTCTTAACTCGGCTGCCCGGCACCACAGAGTAAGTTCCCACTTTCCTTGGAAGGAAAAGGTTCTTCTTCGTTCGTCCATCCAGGGCACTCATTACATGTTAATTGTAGATGAGAAATGTCAATAAACAGAGGGCATTTCGGTTTAGCAGCGGCCACTGTGAGTCAGAGCTAAGAGACAAGTGGGGGAGCTTGGCATCCGTTGAAACAGAAAGGTGAGGACCGCAGTCCTAATAGCCAGCGTCGAGCCACAGTTAAGGGGCTGGAAGCTCGGACACGCTCGCTCTTGCTGTGTCCTCAGCACGACCTTATGAGGTCTGCATTACAGTGTCCGTCTATCACGGACGTGGAAACAGAGGCTCAGAGAGCTAAAGTTAACGCGCCCAGGGTCACACGGCTCAGAGAGAAACGAGCTCCTGACAGCAGATCCTTTCTACTGCCTCCTGTAGATGGTCAGCAAAGGATTGGATCATGGGTTGCTCTCCCGGTCCAGTAAATAGCTGAAGTTGTGTGTTTGTGTGAGACGTCAACGAGAGAAAGCAGGTGTGGCACCAGCAGGCTCAGGACGGCGTCCAGGACACCTTCGGGACGGCAGGTTCCCTCCATGCCTGGCACTGAGTCCTGGGCCTGCTGTAAATCCACAGCCAGGCCCGTGCCCTGGACTCACCTTCAAGTTTCCTTTGAAACCCGCAACACTTCTTAACAAAGTCAAGCCTGTTTCCTTCCTGGTTCTCATTTTTCATCCACGCTCGTACCACAAAGACCCTTTCAGAAAACACCGTCAGGCACAAACCCACCAGCCTCACCAAGAGAATTCGAGATAAGGTTGAAAAACCCCATTCACTGAGGCCAGGGCTTTTTCCCATTTTCCACAAACCTGGCCCAGGCTCCCAAGCCTGTTGCTCCGTGGTATGGGAGCACCTCGTTCCTTTGGGTGGGGAGGGTGGGCAGGCTGCAGAGCCTTGGCTGACTAAGGAAGGGAGAAAGAGGAGGGGCTGTGTGGAAACTGCATCTGAAGTAGCTGTTATAATGGTCCATGTTCACGGGGGCTGCCCGGAGCCAGACACCGCACTAAGAGCTGCTCACACATCGTCTCCACCCTTGTTATCAAATGACACACTCGGCACTTAATGCTGTGTAACAAATGACCCTGAGATCGCAGAGGCTTCCAGTAGCAAATATGTGTTTCTTTCTCTCAGATCTGTAAGCCGGGTGGCTCTGCTGTGGGCCAGGTTTAGATCTGCTCCACGTGTTGCCTATTCTAAGACCAGCAGCTACACGGGCATGCTTTTCCAGTGATGGTGGCAGGAATGCAAGAGGGTGAAGAGGAATCCACTGTGGCTCTCCAGATCTTGGTTCAGAACTCACACGCTGTCACTCCTGCCCACATGCCACTAACCAAAGCCATCACCAAGGGGGAGAGAAGTACACCCCAGCCACAGTGATGGCCAGCAAGGTACAGAGGAGAGGCTGTCGTGAGCAGGTAACAGAACGGAGGAGGAACTGCAGGCTGACAGAGGTAATCCCTGGTGAGCAGTGGCAGGGCCAGTGGATGGCTGCAGAGCCCAGTGCCAAGGTGGACGCTCTGAACTGGAGGGAAAGATGCTCCAGTATTCCAGGCAGAGGCCCTCACCGCCTCAGGGTGGCCTTCTAGACCAGAGCAGGTCCCTTTGTCACTGGACGCAGCAGAGGACAGATCTTTAGCTGGAGCCAGACTGCAGAGGTCCAAATCCTAGCTTTGTGTGGCCTCAGTTTCCTCACCTGTAAAATGGGAGCAACACTGAACCTACAGCACAGGGTTACCATGAGGATAAAAGGGGTTGGTATTTATGGAATGCCAGAGGAGTGCCTGACCCACAGGAAGCACTGCATGAATTTGCGCAATCTCACGGAATCAAACAAAAACGCATCAAGCACTGCAGACTGGGCAGTGAGAAGGCTGGACACGTGACAGTCCAGGCTGCAGGCGTCAGACGGAGGGACACTGGGGCCTCACTGAGCACCTTCCAGGAAACGTTCACGGGGGTCTTAAGGAGCATGAGACCCAGTCCCTTGTGTCTCGTCCACCCATGGGGGGGATCTAGCCTAGCGGTTGAGAGTGCTGGTTTTAGAGTCAGTCAGCCTGGGCCCTGGTGCTCACGGTGTGACTTTGGACAGAGACCTTGCACCCTCGGAGCTCGGCTTCCTCTTCTGTGAGTTCCACGTTGGGTCAGCGTCGCTGGGGATGAAACAAGATGAAGAGCGGCAGGTCACGTGCAGGGAGGGGCAGCGGGGAGGCCCGAACTGTGTCCTAGTCACGCAGATACTCGAGGCACAGACAGGCAACAGTGCCACCACTCTCCTTACTCGATTCTGTTTGTTTTGTGAGATAGTTACTTTTCATAAAACACGTTTTCATTTTAACATAAAATGAAATGAATTTTTTATATTACTTAGTTTTATTTTCTAATGTGATAAATAAGATAGGAAAAGCTCTTCAAGATCTTGAATCAAAGGACCTGCTGTAGAGCACGAGGAACTCTACTCAATACCCTGCAATGGCCTATATGGGAAAAGAATCTAAAACAAGAGTGGCTATATGTATATGTGTAACTGATTCACTTTGCTGTACACCTCAAACTAACACAACATTGTAAATCAACTAGACTCCAATAAAAATTTTAAAAATCCTGAATCATGTTTAAGCGTGTCAAGTGTTCCTGGGATTAAAGGTTTGAGAACTGTTTGTTGTAAGCAGTGATTCTGAAGCCTGGCTGCACACACTGGAATCACCTGGGTCCAGCGCCAGGGTGTGTGATTTAATCTGTCTGCTGTTGGGCTCAGGTGCCAGGATCTTCAAAGCTTCAGGTGATTCTAATGTGCTTCCGAGCTGCGAAACCAGATCCAAGGCCCTTGAGACTCCAGGTTGGAAATGCAGAGTCCTGGGCCCCACGCCAGACCTTCAAATAAGCGTCTGCATTTGAACGAGAGCCCCAGGAAAATTGCTCGCAGAGCAAAGTTCAGGAGGTGCTGCTTTAGATCATCTCTGAGCCTCAAACTCCGATCGAACGCTGTCTGTTGTCAGCTCTCTGTCTTCCACGACCACAGTTGCCGTGGTTAGTTTTCCTTTCTGCAGTCTACACAGGGGTTGTTTTAAAAGAATACCAGATTAGACCCTTCAATATAAGTAAATAGAAATGATTTTGTAGTTACAGATTGTATAGATTACCCACAACTAGTAAACTTCTCTCTCTTTACGTTCTCGTAACTTAAACACAGCCAAAATATATTTACTCTTCAGCTGAGGGAGAGGGAGAAAGGGCTGACGGCTTCTTTTCAGCATTCTCTCTGAAGGAGAGTGAGTTCCTAGCCCTTAACTCGAGAGAAATGCTTCTTTCAACAGGGACGTGTGCCATTGTTTAAAAGACATATCATCTCTTGGGCTTCCCTGATGGAGCAGTGGTTAAGAATCCACCTGCCAGTGCAGGGGACATGGATTCAAAGAAAAATGGATAGGAAACAGAACTGTAACTGTGACGGAGCTGATTCCATCAGTATTCATTCAGGTCTTGTGATTTGATTCTAGTCGTTTATGTGTTCCTCAGTTTCCCTATTTGTGAATTTTGGTCACATTTCCATTATGACCATCTGTTAATAAAATGCCACATCTTTCCAAAAAAAAAAAAAAAAATGGTCCAGGAAGATCCCACATGCCGCGGAGCAGCTAAGCCTGTGCGCCACAACTACTGAGCCTGCGTGCTACAACTACTGAAGCCTGTGTGCCTAGAGCTCGTGCTCTGCGACAAGAGAAGCCACCGCGGTGAGAAGCCCGCGCACTGCAACGAAGAGTAGCCCCCACTCGCCGCAACTAGAGAAAGCCCACGCGCAGCAACGAAGACCCAACGCAGCCAAAAATAAATTAATTAATTATTTTTTTAAAAGGTATATCATCTCAGCAGTAAGATTTTCCCAAGAACTTTTCACCGTCCAAGGAGGTGGCTCTGGTTCAGTGATAAGAGCCGTCTTACATGAAAAAACACCAGTTGACTTTCCACCTCACCCTGTTAGGAGCTGTGTGACCCTGGGCAACTCACGTCGCCTCTCTGAGCCTGTATCCACAACAATCAAATAGTACTAATCCCAAGTATCTCACACGGGTGTGGCGGAAATGAAACAAGCTATCAGGTGTAAACATTTCAAGAGCAGAGTTCAAGATGCATTATTGTTTTGCATTATTATTTTAACCGTGAAGTATGATTGCAGAGGGAATGCATGTTCCATATACAGACTTCAAGGGGAGAAAAACACAGAGAAGTGCAAAGGATGTAACAAAAATTGCCAGAAATCCCATCCCAGTGTTTAAAAAGCTTGTCAAGCCCATGAGGGGGTAGAGAAGTGTTTACCACATCACTCCGTAAGGAGTCCTGGCTTTGGTGGCTCCACATTCACGGGCACGCGTGCCCGCGGGTTTATGCGTGAGTTGGGTTAACACGGCAGTGTGCAAAGCAAGGGCTGGTTGAGCTCTTCTGTATGTTTGAATTAGTTCATTATTATAAATGGAAATTTGAAAATTAATCTTACGGTATGTTAATTTTTGAATAAAAATTTTGTAAATGGCAAAAAAAAAGAGCAGGGATTCTGTATTCTTATTCTCTTAGACATGTCTAGCACATATAATGCAAGTGTTCTGTTCACATAGTGACTGTTTCGCGGGACTTAAAGCTTCAGCAGTGGGGCTGCCGGCACCTTCAAAGGCTTGTCGGGCTCCTAAGAGCCTCCTCGTTTGCCCGATGTTTCTTTCAGGGAGTGAGTCTTAGATTTCTTGAGCCCAGGGTGGCAGGGAACAGAACGTGTGGGGTGCCCTCGAGTGTTGGGGTGTCCCTTTCCTGCTGGAAGTGGGGTGACAGCAGCCAGAGGTTAGGGAGTCCCCAGCAGACGTTGGGCAGCAGGCTTGGGCGCAAAGCATGGGCTCCATCACTCATACATAAGTTTGTAATAATGGATGTTGCTGCCTGGTTTACAGATGACTTCTTTTAAAATTTCACTTTATATTGGAGTATAGTTGATTAACAGTGTTGTGTTAGTTACAGGTGATTTTTCAGCTTGTCCAGTTAAACAACTGGCCCACGTTTACAGTGAATTAAGTGGCAAAGTGGGCAAACTGGTCGTGAAGACAGGTCTGCAGGCTCCAGAGACCTGAGCGTTACGTGACTCAGCCTCTCTGCTGAAGACTCACCTCGGAATTGTCACTTTCTAACAGGGAGGCTTAAGCCTGACAGACTCCGCCTCCTGCTACACTGCACTCTACCCCCTGGACAGTGACGCCCCGAGGGAAGGGTCCATTTCTCTCCATCTCTGCGCCTACACAGCCCTGCACGCACGTGGGCCCGGATGATTCCTGGAGGAAGCTATCTCTTCGGTGAGTAAGATTCCGGTCGGTTAGCATCATGGGTGGCCTTCTTTCCCTCTGTCTTCACACATTGCTTTAGTGTCATGGCTTCTACTGGTCTAGAGAAAAGGTTTAGGAGTAAAACACAGAACCTTGGACAGCCCCGGACCCACCATTTTTAAAGGAAAACTGGTGTGAGAACTTGTTTTTCTAGCTGGCAAATGTCGTACAAACGAAGAGAGGTGAACGTAGAACTGCTAGCTGTTATGTTGCTTCTCAGGACATCCCGACACCAGAAGGGTGTGGTCAGTGTTTGGACATTGGCTCTGGTGTGTCTCGACTAGCTGGGAAAACTGTCCTTGAAGGACCATAAACAGATCTGAGCGCTAACATTATGGGAGTCCTTGCCATAAACTTTTTGGTCTGATGTCAGTGTCCCAAGGGACAGCTCTGAATCAGGCAGAACGGCCAAGTCACCAGACCCAGACTTGTAAAACCACAGGGCCCAAGAGGCCGAGGATGATGTATCAGTCAGGAAGGGCCAAGACACGCTGAAGTAACAAACAACCCCCAAATTCTGAGGTTTATTTTTTTTTTTAAATAAAGGCTTATTTCTCATTCATGGGGCAGGTCCATTGTAGGTCAGCAGGGCCCTCTGCTCAATGACTTGATAATTCCAGTTGCCCTGTGAGGCATGGGGGATGTGGAGGGTCTCATGGCAGCACTGAGGCACCCCAGCCCAGAAGTGACCCATTTCTCACTGGCTCATGACTCATTGGC
The DNA here is from genome assembly GCF_963924675.1 of Phocoena phocoena. Taxonomy (NCBI): domain Eukaryota; kingdom Metazoa; phylum Chordata; class Mammalia; order Artiodactyla; family Phocoenidae; genus Phocoena; species Phocoena phocoena. Next base: position 57,007,578 of record NC_089238.1, on the reverse strand, counting down.
CTGAACTAGTCACCCAAAAAGGCAGGCAGTGCAATCCTACCAAAATCCTGGACAGGAAACTACTGGAAATAGTTGGCAAACACAGCACATGTGGATATGACAACCACGTGTAGCTGTTAGATTTCTGACCGATTGCTAATGGCTCACAGAGAGCGGGGTTGAGAAGGGTTCAGAGGTCTGCCGGAGAACATGAGCTGACCAATAAGCCGTGCCTGGGGTGGGTGCTGGCCTGGGGTTGTATGTTCCAGGGAAGAGCCACTCTGGCCAAGACCAACTTCCTCATCTCGCTGATGAGAGTCCTGGGGTCCCAGAGGGAAAATGGCAGTACAGGTGACCAGGCTAGTTAGTGGCAGAGTGAGCTGGAGTCCAGGGTTTGTTTCTCCTTTCAGCTTGTTTATCATGCTACTACTTCTAGGAGTCAGCCGAAAAATCAGAGCATTCAGAGCTTCCGTCCCTCCCTCTGTTATATACCAAGGTTCCTTTTCACTTATTAAAAACTTAAGACAGCAGGGCTTCCCCGGTGGCGCAGTGGTTGAGAGTCCGCCTGCCGGTGCAGGGGACGCGGGTTCGTGCCCCGGTCCGGGATGATCCCACATGCCGCGGAGCGGCCGGGCCCGTGAGCCATGGCCGCTGAGCCTGCGCGTCCGGAGCCTGTGCTCCGCAGCGGGAGAGGCCACGACGGTGAGAGGCCCGCGTACCACAGAAAAATAAAAAATAAAAAAAAAATTTAAAAAGCAGTGTGGTCACTTTGTGACCCATTCCTCTCTCTTCTCAAATCTGGAGGCACTGGCCCAGGGGGGTCACATTGAATGCTGGGTGTAGAGCTGTTGATGTGAATGAAACAAACAAACAGAGGAAGAAGATCTGGCTGCATCTCTGTTGTTTGTTTGCAAGACCGAAACTATCCTGTCCTTATTTTTCAGTGGAGGGTCATGTGGCTCAGCCACACGCTGGCATTTGGGGCTGTAATTCCCACCAAATGAGTCAGCAGAGAGAAGAGCACAGTTTTTCAGCAGGCATCTTTGAGTTGGTGCCCACTACCATTAAAAAGAAGTCCTGTTTATAACGTGACTCTGTAATAAGCGCAAAGCCCCGTACACCTCATACCCAGGGTCATCAGCGTCCCTGGGGCCTGACCTCCCCGCACCCCCCCCCGCCCCCGCCGCCACCGTCAAGGGTAGACACAGCCGGCTCGTTCCAGCATGGGAACACTCACTTCCTTTTCGGAGGACAACATTGGCAGCGCTTCTCAGTGCTGGAACACCCATAACGACCTTTGGAAACTGTGACTTGTATTCCACCCTGGGATCCTGGAAGAGTGTGTGTGTGCACCTGTACACACGCACGCACACGCACGTGTGCCCATGTGCCCGTGATGAGTATGTGCTGCAAACGTGTTTTTGTCCACCTCAGGCAGGAGCAGCTTCAGCTATAGATACAGACAGCCGCAGCCTGCCTGCTGGTTCGAGCGCTGAACAACTGGGGCTTAAGTGCCACTTCCAGCCCAGAAAAGGAGCCCGTCCGTGGCTTATTTATACTAACGTGTAAAAGACTGACACTGGTTTTTTGGAACAAGTCTCAGTAGGGCGGCGCTGCTGAGAGTGCACAAGGTCACAGAGGGTTAAAGGGGAGAGGGAGTTGCATTAAAATAAAGGAGAAAAAGCACCAACAGAAAGTGGTATAGGACGGAAGGCAGAATTTCTCCTATCGGATACTTGCCAAGAACAGACGTGGATCTCATCATGACTGTGGTCTGAGCTGAGATCCATCCAGTCTCTCCTCACCATGCTTGCTTGGCTGGAAAGCTTCCGGTTTGGGGCTGCACTAGCCCACGGGCTTGGTGTTGTCCCCGGGCTTCTCTGTCAGACCACCCCCAAAGCACACCTGCGTCACTCCATTTAGACAGTCTTTTGCAAGCAACAAAGCTGGGCTCCCAAAACCAAACCTCGTTCTTTGACGTGTTGTGTCGAAATAAAAGGTAACCTGCAGAGGGGTGTTGGGGGCGAGAGCGGAACGGGGTGGGATGAAGGACGCCGGGGATGGGAGCTGGGTCTCTCGGAGTCCCGGGAAGGTGGAGAGAAATCCACGGAAGGGGCCTGGCCACAACCGCATTCAGGGTTACTTGAGTCTTTGTGCCTTTTCCCTGAAGTGCAGCATCTCACAAGACTAAAAATGTATCATTATTCTCAGGCATGGAAAAATAAATTGGGGCTGGTTTGGCTAATGCAACTCAGATGCGGTGCCTCTCCTCCCTTCTGCTGGAGCTGCGAGGCCTCGGCCCATATCTGATCTGGAAGAAAACCCACATCTCAGGGGCTGTGATACGCATCTCTGCCCAAGCACGTGTGTGTGAGCGCGCCTGGCCGCCCGCCGATGTCAGGACATGTGCTTGGCAGAGCTCTGCGGGGGCAGCCCCAGGGGGTGATGGACCCGTTAAGACGGCCCAGGTAGGATACAGGTGAGCTGGGCCATACCCCTGGCCATCTGCTGGCCCAAGGGATGCCCGTGAAGCTTGTCCCTCGTCGCTGCACGCGGTGGAGAAGGCCCTGGGTGGTGCCGTGCACCTCTGGGAAGCAGTCCCAGCAGACATTTCACCTCAGCCCTTGGTGGTGAGGTCTGCAAAGACCGTGTTTCCAAATAAGGTCGTATTCACAGGTTCCAGGGATTAGGGCTTGAACATATCTTTTTGAGGGATACAAGTAACCCAATATGGAGCTCTCAGACATATTCACTCATTTAATACTCACAACAGCCCTATGAGGTGGTCGCTACTGTTATTTCCATTAGACAGATGTGGAAGAGAGGCTCAAAGAGGCTAAGTTTCTAAGCCAGCATCACTCAGCATTTTAACATGCAGAGGCAGGGCTTGAACCCAGGCAGAATGCTCCAGATAGCTTGGGGCTAGTATGAGCAGCGCTGCAGTGCCCATCCATGCACAGGACTCTGTGTGGACGTGCGTCCTCTTGGGGTAACATCTAGAAGCGGGTATTACTGGGGCCTATGGTGAGTCTGTATTTAGCCTTATAAGATAGGCCATCCTGTTTTCTTCACAACGTGTGAGAGTTCTTGTTGCTCATATGTTCGCCAGCACTTGGAATTATCAGCCTTTTTAACCTTAGCTGTCCTTGTGGCCGCGTGGGGATATTTCATTGTGGCTGTGATTTGCATAAAATGAGTGCACAAAATAAGATGCAAAGTAAACAGAGATCATGCTTCATAGCCAGGAGGAGTGCTGTACGAATGCTGAGATGTGACAAAGTTTCATCTGTGATGAACTGAGAGCCATGAGAAAAAACAGCCACGGGGGCAGGAAAACCAACAGAAACCACGGCTCTCGCCGTCCAGATTCTCTGTGAATTCTTTTCCCTGCTCCGTTCCCTGCTTCCTGCTCCCATGTTCGCAGGCTTACGTGTCAACTGGAGCCCCAGCTTGGCCACAAAGAGGGTCCTTCACCTTCAGAAGAACCTGCGGCCTCGGAGAGCTGGAGAAATGGGCCACCTGGCCCCGCAGTGCCTTCTGAGGAATCTCCGACTCACCGACATCCTTGGCTGTCTCCCATCCCTGCCTCGCTTGCCCACGCCCCAAGGGGTGCTGACGGGGACCATCTCCCACGGAAGCAACGTGCACGTGAACCCCTGTGCCAGGATTTGCTTCCCAGGAAACCCAAACTAACACGGGACCCATTGACTGGAAGGGAACAGAATATGTGAAACTGAGCCATTCTGAACAAAAATCCACAACATACCGTCATACTCAGGGAAGGTACATGGTAAATGCAAATGAGCGTGCATACATCTTGGTGTTTCATGGACGCCAGCCATGCAGCCTCATATGGGGAGGCCACCAGCCCTCCAAACACAGTGACACACTTTACGGCCAAGCGTCCTAGCGTCTGTTGGCCTCGACACACCCTCTTACCCTTCAGGAGGAAGTGGTGGCCTTCTCCACTATGCGTCACTTGAAAGGAACTCTTAAAATACCATCTGAATGAAGAGCCCACCCAGTCTGCCCAGGCCACCCGCAAGTCCCCACATCGCATCTATGGCCGACTGGACCTTCATGGCAATGGGCACTCTCTAAAAATAGAAGCCCCTGCCCCGCAGAGTCGGGGGAACCACAGGAAGCAGTTGAAAACCACTTCCAGTGGCCGTTCTGCCTCCAGTAAGTTAGGAATAGAAGTGGGGCTGCTGTTGGATTAATAGGTCGTTTGCCTGGGCCATCAATCAACGTGGAGCAGCCCCGCATTTAGACGAGCTGCAGGGGGAGCGTGCGCCTTGTGTGCCTGGGCGGCCGGATCCATTCCCAGTCCTTCGAACTCCGCGCCAGCACAGGCGTCAGCAAAGTTCCTTAAATCGCAGGAAATGAACTTCTGCCTCTTTAAATCCCTGCAGCAGTTCCACGGGGCAGCCCTGCACCCCCAATGGCAGCTCCAAACAGACTTCTTTCAGTCCTGGATTTGACCTCACTTCTCCCACCACACAGCTGCTTGTATTGTATTGTATTGTGTTGTGTTGTGTTGTGTTGTAGTTTTCAAACAGCTGTACACGAGGAGAACCTCAACAGCTGACCTCAGCAGTGTGGTTTTCTTCTGTTGTGTGTTTTTGTTTTGCCGCAGCGCTGCTGACCTGAGGCTTGCCTCACACTTTGTAAAATTCACAGCAGCCGTATAAGAAAAGACCAAGTTTGTCAGCTAACCCTGGTCTTTATTACAGTAACTGCCGTAATGTCAGCCAGCTGGGATGGTCCCAGCAGCCTGACACCCATCTGGGGGCTGGATAGGCCGGGCCTGCCTGACAGGGCTGGTGCCTTCCAGATGAGATGCCAGCTTCCACGGTGATGGAAACAACGAGGTCTTCACCGCTCGCTACTGCTTCTCTTAGGACAAAATGCAGAGGGAGGGAATGTTTCATTGGTAAAAGCCACAGTCAAAGTTAAAGCCCAAGCGCTCGCCGTGGCTGCACCCCACAATCTCGTGGGCAACCCCCTCCTCTGGTCAGCCGCCGCTCACTAGATTCCAGGCGCCAAGACACTTCCGTGCAAATGACAGCTCAGGTCCCTTGTCTCTAGGACCTGACGTCTGGGGCGGGGCCAGGAGAGCAGGAAGAAACAAATTAAACCACTCCTTAAATAAGCCTCAAAAGCAATCGTGCAATTAAACAGATCAACACAAACAAAACAAAGGTGGCTCAGCGGGCTTTCGCAGGCCTGGCGGTGGGGGTGGGGGTGGGGGGCTGGATGTAATAGTTGGTGAGGGCAAAAGGTAGGGGATGACTGTCCCAGAGCATATTCTGGACCCGGAGCTGTTAGTGACCCTTCAGCCTGGACAGAGAAAGGGGGAAACGAAACAAAGTAAAAGCATTTACTGAAAACGGCGGTCGGGTCCCCGTCCCCATGGCCGCATCACTGCTCGTGTTCTGTGGCCTCCTTACATCCTGGCCCTTTTCAGGTGGGAGATTTGGGGCCCTTTCCATCCATTTATCAAGGAGGCACTCATCTGGGGGAGGACCCTCCTCTTTGGTGCATTTAGACCCGAGCTTACGGAATTGAGGGGTGGCCTCCGGCTCTGGCACACAGGAAGTGCAGACTCGGGGCGCTGGGAGTAGAGAGAAGAGGAGGACAGACCCTCGGAGGCCTGTCCTGGGAAGCTGGACCCAAAGCAGGTCCTGAAACAGAGGAGAAGCTCTGGTCTCCTCCCCTCCATGGGCACCGTGTACGGCAGGCACACAGTGACACGTCTGTTACTCACATGAATGCCTGCCTGTGTTTTGACCAAGACTTAGGTCATATTTGAAGTCTTAGCCCAGGTTTTCCACAGGGCAGTGGGTGCTCGGGGACAAATTTAGCCTCCAGTGAAGGAGCAGAGTCTTCCAAGGCTGGACGCAAAGCCAGCGTTGACCCACGGAGCGTGCACAGCTGGACGTGCAGCCGTGTCGTCTCCAAGCCTGGCCTTTTCTGTCTTTGCCGTGAGGTTTCCCAGTTTCAGCTGCCTCTAATGACCTCCTTCCCGATGTAAGACTAAGCCCATTTTATTTGTACCATATGTCACAGATGCTGGTATGTGGCGTGGTTTGAGAAGGCTAAATCTGCCCATTGATTTGGGGTTTTTAGGGACCCTTATCGGGCTGGGACGGCTGACCGCTCTCCACCCGTCATCTGCGTATCCACAGGGGGCCTGCGGCGGAGTCACAGGGTCAGGCTGTCTGTCACCCCCCAGATGTTTACAATCTCAGAGGGGCTGGAGCCAGAATCCAGAGTGGTATTCGGAAGACAGCAGAATTAGGAAAGTCTTTCTTGTTTTTTTCCCTAAGATGCTCAAGGCTTGAGTTCCCAGGCTTCTGGATCAAGGCTGGTTGACCGGGCTCCGGCCCTTACAGGCTGGACAACCCAGAGGTTAGAGTGCAGCTCCCTCCCGGCATCTCGGCAGGAAGTGGCCTGGGAGGCTCTAACGCAGCATCCAGCGGGATGATGGCAGTGGGGGCGCTGCTGGGCCTGGCTTGGGGCCCACAGACTCTGAGGGCCATTGCAGTGCTGGAGGGACCACCCAGTGGAAGGCAGCCCTAGACCGGGCAACAGACTGGGCAGCAGGGGGCTGGGAGTGGGGCTTCAGGGTCCCTGCAAGAGGGGACTGAGCTGTAATTAGTCTCCCCAGGAGGCCAAGGTCACAACGAAGGTCTAGTCCCCGAGAAGGAGGGGAAGAGGTCGTGTCTGGCGTGACACCAGCCTGGGGTTTCCCTTTTCAATACAACTTTCGTTGTGTATTCAGTAAGTCAAACCAACAGCACTTCTGCATCACCTGACCTTCTAAAAGCTGGCAGGCTCTCTTACCATTGTGCATCTGGCTCCTCTTCCGGAAACTTTTGAGAGATTTTGCGTCTTAGAAGAAGAGTGAGGTGCCATCTTGGGGGCATGAACATTTACAGCCATTACGGTCATGGCTCCTTCCCAAGAGGATGCTTTCTCAAAGCTGCCTTTTGGTATACAGTGACTCAGTGAACCCTCTGATGATTTGGGATCTCACTTTTATTTCGTCTAAAGGTAATCTTGTCGTTCGTCCGTAGGAGCCTAGGGGACTGTCATCAAATAAAAGAGACATGCCCAGCACATGGTAGGCACTCGGCACTTTGTTGAATACATGAATAAATTATAAAGTAAAAAAAAAGGAAGCATTTGACATCTGCATCTCAGAGTTAGGCCAGATACCCTTTTATTTAAATGGAATTCCGTTTAGCGATCCAGTGTTTTTTGCCTGCTTATAGGTTTATTTCCCACAATTAAATAACTTAGATTTATCTTTCAGGGAGGTACAATATATTGATATATTCCACTGTGGTTTTCTTTTTCTCCGAGAAAGGCATATAGTGGTGTATTTTTAAGTATTGGTGTAATTGCTTCTTATAAATATCATTCATGCTTGCTTTTTAAAAAAATTGAAGCAGAAATTCCTAAGAAAGCAACCAACTGCCCAAAATGTATTAACTCCTCCAAAATGGGATTAATGTTAATGTGGCTGTCTTTTTGAATGTCCTCCTACATACGTACACAAATATCGATAGAAAGCTGAAGAGAGGAAGTTAATACACGGGAGTAACACTACCCACACTATTTAAAAATGGAAATGTAGGGGCTTCCCTGGCGGCGCAGCGGTTGAGAGTCCGCCTGCCGATGCAGGGGACACGGGTTCGTGCCCCAGTCTGGGAGGATCCCACATGCCGCGGAGCGGCTGGGCCCGTGAGCCACGGCCGCTGAGGCTGCGCATCCGGAGCCTGTGCTCCGCAGCGGCAGAGGCCACAACAGTGAGAGGCCCGCGTACCACAAAAAAAAAAAAAAAAGAAAATGCATTTCTTTTACTTGAATTTAATTGAAAAAATGTAAAGTAACACCAAGGGAATTGCCAAAATAATTCTTTACCACAAAAGATGGTGACACGGGGAGGAGGAAGGGTAAGCCGGGACGAAGTGAGAGAGTGGCATGGACTTATATATACAATACCAAATGTAAAACAGATAGCTAGTGGGAAGCAGCCGCACAGCACAGGGAGATCAGCTCAGTGCTTTGTGACCACCTAGAGGGGTGGGATAGGGAGGGTGGGAGGGAGACGCAAGAGGGAGGGGATATGGGGATATATGTATATGTATAGCTGGTTCACTTTGTTATACAGCAGCAACTAACACACCATTGTAAAGCAATTGTACTCCAGTAAAGATGTTAAAAAAAAAAAGAAAGAAAAAAAAGATGGTGATTCCTAAAAATCACTCCAAAGCTAAGAAAAGTGGATGCCAAAACTGTGGGGAGGGGTGACCTGAAGGCTGTGCCCTTAAGGCAACGCTGTTCGACTCCCCCCAGGCTCCAGCTTCCATGCGGCCCCACTAACCGCCTGTATCACGTGTCCTTTGACGGGACCCATACGATGTAAACTGTGTTCTGAATACTAATCCCCCCCAGGTGTAAAGTTCCATATTTAGGGTTTATTCTGTTTAGGGTAAATTCTATTCTGTAACAACAATCGCCCCAAGTGTGCAGAATCCCAGGCTATGTGGATTTCATGGTATCACCCATCACTTCCCCACAGTGTCTTCTTTTGGGATTCTTCGTAAGTCTCTCGTTCAGCTCCACGTCATCGAGGAATTCTCCAGTGCCCTGATGGGATGAATGAGTGTAGCGTTCAGTGTTTTCTTGTTTTGTTCTCAAAAATACCGATTTGTTGTCTTCATACTTGAAAGACAATGTACCTGGGCTTCATATTCTTCATCCTGTTTTCTTTGGCTCAGAACTTTGGGGAAACTGCTCCATCATCTCCTGCCATGAAACGTGGAGGTGTGGAGTCCCTTCCACCAGCACTTCTAATTCCTTGTTAAGGGGAATGTTCCCACCTGTCTCTAAACAGGTCACGTTTGGTGCTCTCTCCAAATATGGGCTTGTCTTTGTCTGCCCTCAGGGTCCACCCTCTTCTCTCTGCTTGTGGGGACCTCCTCTTTGTCTTTTTCCTTTCCATTCACTGTAGTCATCTCGAGACGTTCCTCTGTCTGATTTGTCATCCACGGCTACTCTGTTCCCTGCTATCTTGAAGCAACACTGGGAACTGTGAAATCCTGGTTTCCCCGTTTTTCAGCTCAAGTGACTTCCAAGGCCACGTGGCCAGAGCTGAGTTTCCACTCCTGGTTTGTCCGATTCCGGTGCCTGGGTTCAAAGGATTCACCACGTACTGCTCAGCTTTTTAAACTTGGATTCTGAAAGACTCTGTGTATCTCTGTGTATTTTTTTCTTGACGTACAATCTTTATTGAGATATAATTGACACATGCCACTATGTAGGTTTAAGGTGATAATGATTTTAAGCGTAATGATTTGACTTACATACAGATATGTAATTTGTATATTGAGGAATCAATATTTCATTCCAAAATGCCACCTATATCTGAGCTTGCAGCTTCCACTGCCCACCTCCCCATTCCCCACCCTCATCACTGTTCATTTTTTATTCTGTGTCCATAACCAGAGATCCTCTCTACTCAAGTCTTCCCTGGGGCTGATCCCGTCGAGCTGGATGTGACCGAAGTCTTGTTCTACCAGATGTTGAAGGTTTAACGTCAGTGAAGGCTGTGGTAGAAAACATCTCACAGGTTTGGGGAAGTTTTTTTTTCATTATAGAAATATGCCATTACATTTTAGGTTTCTGGATAATATGTGTATTCTTTTGCCCATACAAAGAGCCTATATTATTAGAGCCTCTAATAATAGGTGGGTAAATCCCTAGGTAGTATAGTGGATGTCTCTGGGGTTTTCTACCGAATCTCTGCTCTACAGAGTGACATTTCTCTCATCTGCTGAGTCAGAAATGCAGGATTCGCCAGTCAGTATGGACGGTTTGGCTCCCTGGCCATGCCATGCCTCCCTGAGGACTTCTGACAGGGTGACAGAGCCAGTGTCAAAAAGGCTGAAGCCGTGAGATGTAAACGCAGTCCCGGCCACACGGGCTCTGTTCTGAGCCTCCACACACGGGCCCCAATCCTGTCCCAGGACCTTTGCACTTGCTGCTGCCACCACCTTGCACTCTTCCCCTCAGTCAGCAGGGCTCTCTCCCTCACTTCTTTCACATGGTGTCTTCCGGAACATTATCTCATCAGAGGGAGCTTCTCTGACCACTGCATTTGATATAGCACACACACACACACACAATCACATGCCCGCGCATTTACACTCACAGGTGCACACCACCACATACACGTGTGCACGCGTGTGCAAGCACTCCTTCCCTCTTTCTCTTCCACCTTTCGCGCTCTGCTTTAGACTTCTCGATTGTCAGTCCCTGTCACATCCACTGAGTGTTTTGGTTTCTGTTCCCTTTCTAATGGCCCAAGGGGCTCAGAACTCCAACAATCCCTTCTTTTCACTGCCTTCTTTTGGGGGGGTAGATGGAAGGGACTGAAATTGTTGGGGGAAGGTAGGAGACACATTAATAAAGAGGAAACCACCAAAAAAAAAAAAAGAAACTCACCCGCACATATGCACACACTCCTACACTCACCCACAGAGGCCTTCTCGCACGCACACGCTCACGCACACACAGACGAACACACACGCGCTCGTTACCCTTTTACCTGCACCCTCTTCATTCTCCATCGTGCAGTCATCACCCCCTGCACACCCAGAAGCCTCCTGCAGGGACCCCGAGCCTTGAGTGGCCCCAAGCACTTGGTAAAACACACGAACCACCTGTGCAGTGGATAAACGCATGCGTGACCACGTGGGGGGCAAGCTCGGTGCCTGGGCTGGCGAGTGTGTGTGAGTCGGAGTCAGGCACAGGGGAGGGGGTTCAAATCCCACTCCCTCTGTCACTGACTGCCTGACCCCGCCAGAGCCCCCTCGGGTGCAAGCAGGGACGCTCAGGGGACTACTGGTGGTCGTGAGAATAGGAGACGGTGCCCAGGGCTGGGCGCACTGACTGCACCCCGCGGCTGCAGGCGGCCGCTCACACAGCCTGGTGTGGGGCTGCCCAAATGGCGTGAATGCATCACGCTCACGGCTGAGGATGTTTGTGTCCCCTCACTGCCCCCCCCCACCCTGCCCCGTGCTTAACAAACTTTGCTAGGCAGCCCTGGTTCTCACTCTTCCCCTGCATTTTATCTGCACGGCTGCGATTGTGCGGAGCTTCAGGCCACCACTCCTCACAGTTGAGAGGCTCAGCTCTTGTCCTAAGGGACGGAGAGAAAAGAGGTAACATTGACCTTTTTTGTTTCTACTTTGCAACCTCAGTGAAGCACTTCCTTCCCCACCCCCATCCAAGAAGGGGAGACCATTACTCAGTTTCCAAAGTCTGAGCTCTCCTATACCTGCAGGGTGGGACCAGGGCCCAGGGGGTGTTGACACTGCCTCGGGGTGGGAAGGGCTGTGCTCTCTCCCGGGAATGCACTGGCCTGCACTTCAGATGGGACAGGACACAGATGCCATGGATCTCAGGAGTTGGGTGGCCAGATGAAATATGAATAATTTTTAATATAATAACGTCCCATGCCATATTTGAATGTCAGGTAAAAATTAATAATTTTTAGTGTAAATATGTCTTTTGAAATATTTGAATGTCGGAAAAAAATGAATAATTTTAGTATAAAATATGTCCCATGCTACTAAAAAACTGTTTTCATTCTTGTCATGGGTTGAATAAGAGTCCTCCAAAAAATTCACGTCCACCTGGCGTATCAGAACGTGTCAAGTTGGAAATAGGGTCTTTACGGATATAATTAGTTACGATGAGGTCACACTGGATGAGGGTGGCCCTAAATCCAATGTCTGCTGCCCTTATAAGAACAATATGTAAAGACACGGAGACACACCAAGGGAAGGCCACATGAAGACACAGGCAGGGATTGAAGTGATGCTTCCACAAGCCAAGGAGCGCCAAGGATTCCAGTAGCCACCAGAAGCCTGAAGAGACCGGGAAGGTCCCTCCCTCCCTCAGGGCCTCCAGAGGGAGCACAGCTTTGCCCACACCTTGATTGCAGACTTCTGGCCTCCAGAACAGCGAGTGAATACATTTCTATTGCTTTAAGCCCCCCAGTTGGTGATCATTTGTTATGGCAACCCTAGGAAACTCACACAGTTGTTTATCTGAAATTACCATTTAACTGGGCATCCTGCATTTTTATTTGCTGAATCTGGCAACTCTAGATTACTCCCGGAATCCCTCCAGAGCAGTGGTTACAACGGCCTGCTTAGCGTCCCAGACCTGCCCCTGTGCTCGTTTCCCTGGTGACTCAGGCAGGGCATCTGCAAAGTGCTCAGAGGGGTGGCTGCCCGCAGCAGGCTCTCCTCACCTCCGCCTGCACCTCCACCAGCTCCTGGCCTACGCTCGTTTAGACTATGGTGGAGTTGTCTGCCATGTACTAGACAAGCCACGTGGGCTGCTGTGCTTGGGCTCCAAGTAGCCATGGTGGAGATCACACCAGACCCCTCCCTCAACTATTCTGAATTGCTCAAGACCACCTAAGACAAGTAACTGTCTCTAGGGAGTTGACTTTTCCCTGCTACCTACCCGCCTCGAAAAAGGCAAAATGACACAGGTTAAATTTCTCACAAACCGCAACACGTGGTAGGGGGAGAGGGAAGGGACAGTTGCAATTGGATTTGTCTGATTGAGAAAAATCAGATAAATAAATAGAATTCTCCTGACGCCCATGTCACGGAGTGAATCCACGCCCACTCTGGCTATTAAAGCGTCCCTGGAGAGACTCTGCCTTCTGGGAACCGTTTCCACTGTCTCCCTCAAGAAGTAAAGCGCAGACTTCCTCTCCCCAGTCCTGAGTGGTGGCCGCTGCTGCTCCCTGTGGCGTTCCCAGGGCCCGACGTGGATCCGGGGATGCCGCTTCCCCAAGCTTCACGCAGCTGTCAGGAGGGATAGGCGTGCGGGGTGCCGAGCTCACCCGGCAGCTGAATAAATGCAGGCTGTCCTCTGTGGGGGGAGTGCTTCCTCAGATCTAATTGCCTGATGACGATAGGACCACCCACTGTCCTAATTACCCTCCGTTTGCGAAACCCGGAGTCGGGCTCTCCTGTGATGGACTCTGCGTTCCAAAGGGGGAATGCATTAGCCGGTCTCTCGTCTGTCCTAGACTCACGCGAGGGCCCTGGCTGGCTGCACAGCTCAAAGCCGACCCACAGGGCTCCGGCCACGTGGTGATACCCTCAGTGCCCGCCCCGCTGGGCCCCAGGAATCTCACTCAGCTTTCCCGCGGCAAAGCAGACATCAGCGCCCAAAAGAAAGGTGCCAAGGGGTCCCCTGTAGCCTCATGTGCGACGGCTCCAAACCGGCAGACGTCTAAATCAACGCTCTTCACCTGGAAATGGTACACCCAGCGGCCGCAAGCTCCGCAGGCCTCACAGGGTACGGGGGCTCTGCACGGCCTTTGGGGAAGCTGTGGGTTGCCATGCAGATGTGACGGTCAATTTCACGTGTCCCCTCGACCGCTCTCAGGTATGCCCAGGTAGCTGATGAAACACGTTTTCTGTCTGGGAGGGTGTTTCTGCGTGAGATGAGCACTGAGATGGTGAACCTCTGAAAGCAGATGGCTCTCCAACATGTGGGCGTCATCCAATCCATTGAGGGTCCGGGTACAACAGAAGGTCGGAGGAAGGGCAAATCTGTTCTCTCTGCTGAGCTGGGACATCCACCCTCTCCTGCTTTCGGACGTCAGTGTTCCTGGTTCTTGGGCTTTTAGATTCAGATGGGGGCTTATAGCATAGCTCCCCTGATTCACTGAGCATGTGTCCGGCCACTGATCAAGGCCAGAAGGGTGCCTTTTGTATTCCTAAATCGTTGCTTTCTGGATGTGTCATCTTATTTCTAATTCACGGTCAGCGGATGATGCCAGAGACACGAACAGAAACAGCTCCCAAGGACTGCATTCCTCACAGGTGCTCTCACATTCACACCTTCGCAGAGGGGGGCCTGAAGCGCAGGGAGGTTCAACACACGGCCGAGGGCGCATCCATAGTTAATGGGCAGGGGACTTGGTCCCCACCTGCCTGGCTGCAAGGGCCCCGTCTGAACTTCTGACCATCTCACCTACGGCCACAGTGCCCGCCCCATGTCGGGTCTGCAGCGTCCTCGCCCCGTCGTGAACAGTGAACAGGAAGATGTTCTAGAGATGGGCGTGCACAGTGTCGCTCAGCTCCCAAACAGCAGAGGAACTGGGTTGGAAGCTGGGTCCTGAAACCCCCTCCACCAGAAGCAGTGAGTCATCTAACAGGCGTGGGCTGAGGGCGCCGTGCTGGTGCCAAGAGCCCGCAGAGATGTAGCCTGAACTTGAGTCTGAGCCCACTTTGGAAAAAGCTCAGATTCATCCATTTTATTTTAATTCATCATTCTCCCCATTTGCCCATCTAATCTCCAGAGGAAGTTGGACCACCGATTTGGACCCGCTGAGAGGGCGAGACCTTCTCAAGAATCTCAGTGCAGGAGCCCCACGCACACCCCAGCCTTCCAGGGCCCTCCTCCAACTGCAGGAGGGGCTTTCAAGGCTAAAGCTCCCTAAAGAGCCCTCCTTCCCCCGTTATCATTTCTTAAGGGAGATGTCTGCAGAAAATAAAAAGCCGCTTGGAAGCAGCAGGTTTTGGGGACAAGAGGCGGCAGTCTATGCTGTGAAGCAGTCCTGGGTGGTTCTCCTTGAAGGGCTCTGCCTTTCGGCGTTTACGTGGTCAAAGTCCTCCACCCTTGCCCTTCCACCTAAGCCAGGCTCCGCGATGCCAGGACTCAGCCTGGAGGGGCATGTACCTCCAACGCACTGGGAGACAGAGTCGGCTCCACGGGCACGTCGGGCCCCTCAGACGCCCCTGGACGCTGCACACTCCCGTCTTCCCTCATCACTTGTCAAGTCCCCTGCACTGATTGTCTTCAGCCTTCCCGACCCGTCTTCCGCCCGGGCCCAGCAGGTGCCTCCTGCCCCAGGACAGCTGTGCAGGCCCGGAGACGGGCCGCACTCCCGGGCCCCGCTCTGCCCGTCCACTGGGCGGCCGGCCTTCCTTTTCACCGGGGCTGATGGAGACCTGCAGGAAGCTTGCAGGAGGCGGTGCCTGGAGAAACAAGAGGGCTTTGAAGCACAAGGTGAACCGGCCTGGCTGTGGTTTACATTCTTTACCTTAATTTTAACAAGTATTTCAGCCCCTTGAAAATTGCTTCTCTAGAATAATAAACAGAGCCCATGTTGAGTCGTGGCTGGACCTCGGTGCGAGGCGGGAGGGGAGCTAAGCTTGGGGAGCCATAACAGTAGCTGGTGAATGCGTGCGTGCCCTTGCGGGGGGGCGAGCAGGGGGCCACTGCAGCTCAATTGGCCCTCATTTTTGAAGATTTGGTGGGATTGGTGTGACAACATGAGGTTTTGGGTTACACATAGCAAGTGAAACAGTATACAAATAATAGACGTAGAGAATCATGGAAGAAAGGGAGCGGTGTCTGCCTGTCGGGTCTGTTGCTTGTCACTCCAGCTGGTGCCTTTCGGGCTCCTTCCCTCCACCAGAACTCCAGAGGGCCTGTCAGCGAGAGAAAGATGCCAGGTCCTGGTGCTGAGAAACAGGGGAGGGACCAAGGGGAATCCATTCATTCACTGGGTATTTATTAAGCACCTACTATGTGCCGACCTCTGTTCCAGGCCATGGGGATCAGCACGGAGCAGAAATTCCACCCATGCCCTCCCATGCGTGGTCCACACCAGCAGCCATGCTGTCCCCGGGAGCAGGAACGGCTAGAAATGCAGACTCTCGGGCCCCGCCGGCCCTCCAGCAAGGCCCCAGGCCACTGAGTGTTCAGTCAAGTTGAGGACTCCGCTCCGGAAACGAAAGGAGACGCTGGCAGGAGGCGGCCCCGTGGCCGCGTCCGTGGCTGCGTGTGGGGCAGCCAGAGGGAGCCCAGCCGCTGACCGAGTCGTTAGCCCCGCGTCCATGCAGGAGCACAGCGGGTCAGCACCCACAGCCTTGACAGGGCGGCCTGGAGACGCAGCTCTGCCCCCCGCCATGAGGCAGGCCGAGGAATGCGCCCATCCTGATCCCCAGAACCTGTGCACGCGACCTGCCGTGGGGATGAGAACTCTATCAGCCTTGCTCAGCACGGTGTCTTCGGCACTCAGCACGGTGCCTAGAGCCTACTAGGTGCTTCACAGACACTTGCTGGCTGAAAGCATTGACCCAGGTCCCCAAAATAGACAGCTTCTCAGAGGGCAGATAATCCCAGAAGTCTCCAATAGCCGGGCCAGATCTGATCCTGTGACCTTGCGGAATATTCCACTACCCACATCTGCCCACCTCCCTTGCCAGTAAAAACCAGTTTGTAAAATTACCCAGCAGCCAGGCAGACCAGCGCAAGGGTTGTTGGCCGCCCCTGTGAGCCAGTACAGCGTGAGATACCTGTTTCTCAAGGGTCCGGGCAGGGCGGGCTCCTCAGCAGGCTGGTCTTCCTTGCCCCCTGGACGTTTCTAAACAACCCACTGGCCCGAGGCCGGGAAAGAGTGTTATGGAGATTATTGGCGTCTTTTCCCAGATGTGTGCTGTCCTCCAGGTGTGAGGCTCCCTGCTGCCCAGCGGGCATCCCTAACCTTCAGAAAAGGATCTTTGCCAGAGTCCTTACCCTTAGTGATAGGAAGGCGCCGAAGATGTTTGGGGTTTACGGTCTTCGCATGGGCAGGCACCGTCTCACTCACCCTCCCAAGCAGCCTGAAGGGGTGACAGTACTGGGTTAGGGGCTGCATGAGGACTTAGGGAGACCTTGGCTGTGAAACGCTGAGCGTGGGGCCGGCACACGCACCGTTTGGGTGAGCCCGTGCTCACCTTCCTCAGCTCCACCACCACTGAGTTCCCACAACGCACACTCCTGTCAGTTGGGAACCACTGAATCCCCGTTTCCAGATGAGGCTCAGAGAAGGGAATGAACTTGTCCAGGGTGGCACAGCCTTCCCACTGATGGAGCAAAACCCTAACCTCCTGGGCACTCTGACACTATATGCCCAAGCCCTAAATCTCTGGCGCGTAATTTAGTAGTGGGGATTTGCTGAAAGCGTGGGGGATGAGCGCCATCTGCCCCTTCCTCAGGCATCAACTGATACTAGTGTTTACAATATCGTTCCTAGAACAGGCTCTCAAACCTTTGAATCTCAGGACTCTTTACATTCTTAAAACTGGTTGAAAATCCTAAAGAGCTTTGCTTTTGTGGCTTATATCTGTCAAATTTTACAGTGAAATTGATAAAATTTAAAAATATCTTATCCATTAAGTCATATAAATAAGAACGAGGGTAAACCCACTGCATGTTAACACAAATAACGTATTTTTGAAAGAAATAATCACGTTTTGCAATATAGAAAAGTAGTGAGAAAATTCACCGTGTTTTACATTTTTGCAAACGTGTTTAATGTCTGGCTTAGGAAACAGCTGGGTTCTCCTATCTGCTTCTTCATTCAATCTGGTGCATATGAAAAAAGCCTGGCCACACACAGATATGGATTTGGAAATTAAGAGGTAAGTTAATAGTCTTTTTGGATAATTATGGGTATTATTCATTAATACTACACCAAAACTCGACAAGAGGTAGTCCCTTAAAGACTAGTAGCAATGTGGAATCTGAAACCAAATGAATGAACGTTTTGTACTTACTACATTCCATTCTGTTGGTCTGTCCTGAACTGTGCATGGATCTTTTCCCCATGCGTGATTTTATAACATTCCAACATATTATGAAGAGGCCCGAAACACCTCAGAGTCCGAGGACCACTGCTGATAACTGCTGAGCTGGGTTAAAAGCTCCAGAATGGGGTTTACATGTGTTTTCTTTGACTGTGCTTCCTGAAGAAAGGAAGTGGGTTGTGGAGGGTGTTGGCGGGGGAGGGAGGAGGGGGGAGGGGAGGAAGGAGGGAGGGTGCTAGTTAGTAATACAGTAGACTGGACTCCAATTTGACTCCCAGACCAGCCCCAGAGACCTCAGACTCCCTTCCCTCTGGGTGGGAGGGGAGTCACTGTGGCCTCCGGATGAGCTCTGGTCTCTGCAGAGTTTTCCACGACTGCAGAAGTAGCCCAGGCCTCTGGGCATTTTCCCTAACACTTCATCCCTTTGATGTGGGATCTCGAGGGGATTTCCACACTGTACAGAATATGCGTTGTCCTTACCTTGAATCTAGATGTCAGCATTCCTGCGGTCTGCCGATCACCTCCTGTATCCATCATGGTCCCACCAGGAAAGCAGCCTCCGCCAGAGGTAACTGAAGCCGGTGTCAGGGCGGGAGGGCAGGGCTCTGGGGACCAACCAGGATGGGGAGGTATCCAGAGGCTAACAGGAGTGGGGGGCCATTACCAGCTGGGCTGGAAGTGGCAGGGGGGAGAGCTGGGGAGGCTCCAGCCAGGCAAGAGGGGTGCAAAGGAAAAGCCCCCGGCCTCTCTCCGCTCCCGCCCTCCAGTCTGCTTCTGGCATGTCCCATTGGCCGATCCCGACCGGAAGTGTGGGAGCCCCGTCACACAGTCCCTGCAGGGCAGCCTCCCAAGGCACAGAGCGGCATGCGGGACGGATCTGGAGGGGTGAGCGGAGGACAGCCAGCGCGGCTTCCGGGTACCATGGTCAAAGTGGAGCACGTGGCCTTGCAGCCTCAAAAGGGCTCGTGCGGACAAGCCTCCCGTCTCTCGGCCCACAGGACACCCAGCCTGAATGTGGCGGTGGGCTATGCAGGCCCCTCTCTGCTGGCAGTCCCCTGCCATTCCCAGCCCAGCCAGTCCCCAGCCCTCCCTCTGACCCGCCATGAACACCCAGGCCGTGTCCTGTTGGCCTCTCCTGTACCATAACTCACCATTATCAGTCCCTTATGGACCGAGCACTGTGTCAGCTAAGCCTCCCGTCTGCGCACAGGAACCAGGAGTCAGAGTGGCACAGCAGCAGACTTAGGGTATAGCAGCACAGCAGTGAACGGCAGCACCTAGACAAGCAGAGCCGCAGTGTCAGGGGCTACTTGCCAATGTCATGTCCAGCGTGGTGAGGCAAGAGGACCCCCACTGAGTCCACAGGGCCCCAGGTTCAAGTTCCATCCTTGGGCAGCCTTGGGCAACTCACTTTGCCCACCTTCCCATACCTCCGTTTCCTCGTCTGTGAAACTGAGCCCTTCTGGGCCATGTTAAGACTTCTCCTGCTCTCACCACGCCCAGGCCCGGCGGGGGCTGAAGACACGGCGCCTTTGTCTTCTAGATTTGAACAAGCCCCCAGAACCACATCCGCGCTCTCAGATTTTGTGGACAGAAGACCTGCTTCTTCTCCTTGGCGCCATGCACTTGTTGGGATCAGCAGATGTAAAATTCTGACGTTGCACTTAGAAAACTTCCTCCATCTGGATTTCTGCAGCCCACAGGGAATCATTTGCCAAACACATGTTTTACAAAACATGGGCCCACTTCACTGTGACTCGCGGAGCTGATAAAATCCACCTTTCGCCTGGTCCCGTGCATTCTTCCCACGCGTGCTTTCTGGCTGGGAAGAGATGCGAGACCATGCCGGGTGGAGGAGGCCCTTGGCCTCCGTGCACCACGTGGGCTGTGCCGATGCCAGGGCAGATGGCAGAGGACACACAAGGCCAGGCTTTACTAAAAACGTAGACATGTAACATATGGTGCTAATAGAACCCACAACAGAGTCACTGGTACAGTGGAAAATCATTCATTTCTAACGTCAGGCCAGCAACTGCTGTTGGGAGGAACGTTTACGAGCGTGTCCCTGTGTTGCTCACTTTTCCGGGTGACATTCAAGAGAACCGAGGACAGTGACAGTGGGGTGGCTGATGGATTTGGGAAGGCTTTAGAGGGACCGGAATAATGACAGCTGTAAGCGCTGCTGCAGAACTGCTCCGTGCAGGGGATTAAAATGCTGGCTTCCTCTGAAATGCAAGTTTTTAAAAAATTATTTAGTTTTCTAAAATCGTGGTAAAATATACCTGACATAAAATTTCCATTTTAGCCATTGTAAGTGCACGGTTCTGTGGTATTGAGTGCATTCAAACTGTTGTTTAACTGTCACCACCTAGAACTTCTCTAGAACTTTTTCGTCTTCTGTAACTGAACACCGAACCCATCCTACCCCTCCCCTAGTCCCTGGAAACTACCATTCTACTTTTTTTTTTTTTTATCACTTTTTTTATTGGAGTATGGTTGCTTTACACTCTTGTGTTAGTTTCTGCTGTACAGCAAAGTGAATCAGTTGTACGTATACATGTATCCCCTGTTTTTGATGTCCTTCCCATTTAGTAGAACTGAGTAGAGTTCCCTGTGCTCTACGGTAGGTTCTCATTAGTTATCTATTTTATACGTAGTACTGTATGTAATGTCAATCCCAATCTCCCAACTCATCCCACCCCCGCTTCCCCCCTTGGTTCTCTGCATCTGTGACTCCATTTCTGCTTTGCCAATAAGTTCCTCTGTACCATTTCCGTCCTACTTTCTGCCTCTATGAATTTGACTCCCCTACTACTTTACAGAAGTGGAATGCTACGGTATTTGTCTTTCCGTAACTGGCATATTTAACTTGGCTTGATGTCTTCAAGATTTATCCATGTCGTAGCACCTGTCAGTACTTCGTTCCTTTCTAAGGCTGAATAATATTCCACTGATGGACTCTCAGCACATCTATGGACTTAGAATGTTGAAACAAAACAGATCCCTTTAAATAACAATGGTCTTGCCTGAAGTCGACAGGTGATGGGTAAAGCTCCGGGGGACTGAATTTACTTCCCCAGAGTCAACCAGGAGGGCTGTATAAATTCAAGACCACCTCTCGGATAGCCTAACTCAGCTGCCCCAGTATTATTCTGTGCTCACATACACGGGCACACATGCTTCCTACAAAACACACACACACAACTAGTTTCATAAGTTATCTCAAAATCAAAGCAGACCTCAGTGATCATTCATAGCTCTGAAACACGTGGCCTACTGGCAAGTGTTTGGAGTGTTGCTTGAAACAGATTTATTACAGAAAGAGAAGCCCATACAGAACCATTCCTGTCATCAGTATGACTACTGATTCTGAAGTAGGACATCATTAGAAATGACCGAAAATGAAAACGCTGCAGGAGTGGAACAGAGAGGCCGAGCAGGGCAGGAGCCGGCTGAAGACGAGACACATCTTCTTCAGCCTGTCGGTCCATCCACTCTCAGCCAATCAAGAGCTTTCTTAGGATGACCGGACAATCTGAATAAGAGCTGTTGTAGGTTAGCTCAGAGTTGAGTCAGTTTTCGTTTCCTGAGTTTGATTATAGTACAGTGGTTACAGAAGAGAATCCCTCATTTTTAGGTAACGTACATGGTAGTATTTAGTGGAGAGGCAGATCCTATATGCAACTTCCTCCGTGTGTTGGGGAGAGGATACAGCAAAGAAGGTAAACATTCATATTCGGGGAACCTCGGAGAAGGGCATCTTGAGAATTTTTGTGCTCCTCTTCCATTTGTCTGAAATCATGTCAAAAAAAAAAAAAGGCTGTGTGGTCTCCAAGGGACACCTGCAGAGAAAACAGACAAGTAATTCAAGAGCAGGGACGGAGAGTGAGAGGGTTGGTGGAGCGGGTCATGGAACGGACTGGCTGCCGGGAGACTGGAAGTCCTGAAGAGGCTGCACCCGTGATGCCGTCCCCCCATCACTGGGTTCTCCCAGCCCCGCTGTAAGTGTCATGGTTTGAATCGTTGAAGCCACCCCTCCCTCTACTGCGATATTGGCAACAGCCCGGGGACAGCCCACACGCCCCACACGTGTTGACAGCTTGGAGAACGTGTAAGTGTGGAGTGTTTTCCGTGTCGATGACATGGCACACGCAGAGTTGGAGTGTGTATGCTTAAGAGCACGTGGGTCCCGTCGTTTCATGGATCCTACACGGCACTCATGGGTGAAATACTTCTAAGAGCTGCCGCCCCAGCCCACGTTTTTTAATATAAAACACGTTATATAAGACAATATTGGCAAATTCCCTGTGCACTAACACTAGCAGCATCTTGAAGATAGCATGAGGATAACAACCCTCTCCCATCACCACTTGGACGGACTGTCCCCTCAGCGCTGGGACTGCGCTAACCACTGCTGTTTCTCCACTGCAGGGAGGGGCTCGGAGCTACGGGTACTTCTGCATCTCCCAGGTTACTCACTGGTGCACAGCACAGCCAGCGTATGTCTCCTTTGACGCCAGAGGTTATCTCGATGTGACACGATGTCACCACCCCAGCAAGTCACGCTGCCCCACACCCACCATCAGTTCGTGTCTACACTGCATTAGGCACCGGGTGGAATCCAATCAGATGCAACTTAAGGTCCCTTTGTTCCATGTCTCAAGGGTCACTGCCAGGCCCACAGTGTCTGGACAGCCCAGCTCTCCCACAGGTAGAGCCGTCTCCGTCCACATGGCGTGAGGCCACCATGAGCCCCCTCTTGCTGTCGTGTCCGGTTTGCAAGACGTCAGAACCGGACCTTTGCCTTTCTCAACATCTGCTCAAGATGCACAGGTGACCGACGCATCAATCCCAGGCAGAGCGCTTTTAGATACGGGGAGGGGGCATCTTAAATCTCCGCATCGACAGACTTCCAAGATGGTCGTCAAATACGCATGGTTATCCATGTTGTCGTTTCTACGTTTAACTTCACTTCCAGAAGTTTAAGAAATAACAATATCAGTTCAGGTATGCTTGGGAGCCAAAGAAAGACACACCTGCTGCTTCTCCAACTCAGACCCACACCTTTCGACAGGTGACCACCGCTGTCGGGCCTTGGACTCAACTCTGCTCTGTAGCAGGTGGCTTCCTTCTCGGTGGGAATGACTTTCTGTCTCCCTGTCTGTGTCCTCTGGCCACACAGGCCCATCCTCCCAGGCCTGGGTCAAGGGCATTTCCTCCCTCCTCCTCCCTCCCGTGGGGACAGAGCTGGCCTCGGAGACCACAGCAACGGCACTTCTGTCAGGGCTGGTATTTCGGACGTACAGTGTCGATGTCATCTCTCCGCCTCCTGACCGGACCCTGAGCTTCTTGCTTGCTGGCCACGGACTGTGTGGGTCTACAGGGATAATGAATGTACAAAACAGGCATGGTGTTTGTTTTCTGGGAATCAGTGGATGTTATATTTCTGCCAAAAGTTACACATGGGCGATATTACATATATACATTAGGCAACTACATTTCATCTCACTTGCCTGCTCTGATGGACAAGAAGTGGATGCAGGTATATCGTGTGGAGAGATTCGTGGGGCTGCTCCTGGCGTCTGCAGGGAAGAGCGAGGCGGGTGGAGCAGCGGTGTCCACCCTGCTGGACGGACAGGCCAGCGGCCATGACTTCCTGTGCCTGAGGCCCAATACCTGCAGCAGGGTGGACACGCCCACCTTTGAACTCTAACTGGCTTGTTCCTAACCACCGCCACCCACCCGCATCCCTGGGGTGATTGAAAGCAGAGCTTCTCCAAGAGCAGCCTGCGCCTGAATCGCCAGGCACGTCTGGTCGAGATGCAGGTTCTAGGGCAGCGTGTGCAGGTGGGGCCGAGAGTCTGCATTTCTAACCAGCCCCCAGGTGATGGCAGAGGACCACCTCACCTGCGGGGTAGCGAGGCTCTAAAGTAAATGAATAAAGAGACCTTAACAAGAGCCCCGCACACTCTAACAATCAGAGTGACACTCTCGCCCCTCTGCTATTGAAAGTCGGGGGCAGCTCAGGGCCCCCATCTCTGTCCTCCGCCAGTCTGCCTGAGAAAACCCCCTCTCCTCCGGGACATGGATGGGTCACACTCTAACCCCCTGCAGCCCCAGCTAGAGGTGCTGGACGCCTCCACGCAGCCCTCCCGATCACTCTTCTGTCCTTTCCTCCATCCTCTCTCCCTGGGGACTGGCCACGTGGTCTGTGTCAGTGGCCCCTGCTCTCTGGCTTCCAGCTGGGGTCCGCCAGTGGGAGTGCCAGCCGGAGACTGGAGAGGGGGAAGCGGGACCCTCTCCTCCCTGAATGATACGCTTGTCTTCTGGGGAACGTCCACGATGCGCAGGACGCAGATGGTAGGCCCGAGGAGGGAGAGCTGAGGCTGTTATCCTAACTCTGTGTTACTTTTAGTTTACCTATTTGTACTATATTTTACTTGTCCTTTCTATTTAACCTATTAAGTTCTAGCCCAGGTCCCTCCTTCATGAAGCCTTCCTGGATTATTTGAACCTTCAATAATATCCTTCTTTTAACTCACTCAACAAATAATGTAGCCCCTTATTCTGAGCCATCTTGTCTCTTTTCATCCCGTTGCTTCTAAGGATCAGTCTGGGCTCCACAACTGGACAAGAGACTTCAATTCACCATCCATGTTTGCACGTCTCCCGTCTCCACGGCACCTGGCACACGCTGGGATGTACTGCTGACCTCAGGGAAACTTCTCTGGTGCGGCAAACTACAAATGCATGTGGAACTCAAAGAATGCAAATAAATACTTCGAGAAAAATCTATTTTTATGGGTGTTTTCTATTTTTATAATAAATAAGTATTGGGGGACTATCTAAAAACAATAAAACATTTTGAAAAGTCAACTTCTAAAAATAGCTTTTTTGGGATATAATTTACATCCCATACAATTCATCCACTTAAAGTATAAAATTCAGTGATTTTTAGTATCTTCACAGAGTTAAGCAACCATCAGCACGGTTAATTTTAGAACATTTCTTTCTCAGATCAAAAGGAAGCCCCCTCCGTACGAGCGGCCCCTTCTCTTATCTTGCTCTGTGGTTTTGAGCATAGATTTAGAAAACGAAGCACGAAAAGGATACTGCAAATGTAAATGCCTCAGGGTGCATTTCTGTGTGCGTTGCCTTGTAATCTTGTTTCCTTTTTTACTGTCTGTGTTTCAGGAGGACTGAATTCAGATGGCATGAAAATTCCCCTGGTTTTGCCGTGTTCCCGTTCACCTGCCTCCTTGCACACCTGAGTTCAGGAGCCTCGTCCTTCCACTAGAGGGCGCGGCGTCATGGATGCCAACTACGCCACCTGGGCTGCCCCAGTGTTCTGACCTCAGCCCTTGAGAAGGTAAGAGCTTGTTCCTGCTGGTCTGGAATGAACTTAAGAGCTCTGCCCCCTGTGTTGTAATGGAACTGGGAAGGGAGCTTTCATTTATGAGCCAACCGCAGACTTGATTGTTTCACAAGGTGAGAGGTGGACACAAAGAAAATACTGTGCGTTGGTGATGCGGCTGACGGTAATAACCCAGTCATTTATTGAAGATTCTCAGTGTGCTTGGCATGGCGCTAAGAACATTACATGCATATCTTGTTTAATCCTCCCAACATCCTTCTGAGATGGACCTTATTATTTTGCCCAATTTGCTGATAAGGAAGTGTAGAGAAAGAGCTTTAGAAACTTGCCCAGAGGATCCTTCCTGGTCTTCAGGTCAGTATAAGGATCTGTTTGGATAGAGGGAGAGGTCTGAGCTGGATGACCTTCTGAAGTCTCTGAAGCTGCAGGATTTAAGAATTCGGACTTCTACGAAACCTGAATCACAGGGTAGCCCTCAAACAAAAAGATCGGGTCCTTTTAAACCAAATACACAGGGGAAAGGTGCATTTGTGGGGAGTAGAAAGAGCCTATTTTCGATCTAAGTCATAAATATATGACAAGGTGTGTTGAAATGAGAGCTCTACACCTCGGGGAAACCGTCCCCAATCAGCCTGGATGGATCTGATCCCAGTAACAGCCAAGTCCTTAAGGTCTTACGTTCCGACAGGACAGTGCCCACCTGGAGGTCCCACCTGTCCCCAGGTTTCCTGTCCCCCCACCTACCGCATGGGGCCCAGGAGCAGCCAGCAGCCTTCCGTCTCCGGCCCAGGCCCCTTCGCTATGGAATTCATGTTATTAATTTTAAAGATGTTGATGTGGTTAGTGGCAACTTCCCATGTGGCCCAGAGCAGCCTCCGTTCCAGGCTCCCAGGGTCAGGAGGTAGGACTCCAGGTGTAGAAAGGAAAGGGGGGCAGGAGCCCCTTCTCACTTTTAAGTGGGGGGCACCTCACTTCCACAGCAGTGATGCTATCTGCTGGAGCTGAGGTCTTGTGATCTACACAAACACCTGCGAGCCCTGTTTCTCCATAGCACCTGTGTCCTTTACAATATTCCCCCCGCCCCCGTGAGATGTCCCGATCGCCTCAGAGTATGTGGCCACTGCTGGAGTCCACAAGCATCCCAGATGGTATGGCCAGATATGACCCGTCTTCCATGCCACCTTCCATTGTTAGGTAACGTTATTTTCAGGAAAAAAAACAACAACCTGTAAGAGGCAGGTGAGCACTGCCAACAATTTATAAGATACAAGTAAGCAGAAGAGGAAAAAGATCATTACCAAAGAGAACCACCTGGGAATGTGAAATGGGGCCACCACTTTGGAAGAGAGCCTGGCAGTTCCTCGAACTGTGAAACCCGGAGCAACCACGGGATACATCGGCTCTAGCCCTCTGGGCTCCCCACTCCCTGGTCTGGGCCCCAGGCGCTGGCACGTTCAGTCCCTGCTCAGCGACCACTCTGTCGGCACCATTTTAACCAGCACCGAATTATCCCACCAGACACGGAACACAAGCGTGGGTCCTCATGGCTTCAGGACCCGTCGCTGTCCACTGGAAAGTCATTCGTGCCCCGAATCAAGGAGATTGTGACCAGGACCTCAGCCCAGCTTCCTTGGGGCGAGAAGGTGCCAGTGTCCTCAGCCCTGGAGTCTTTCTTCAGGTCCGTGGCTGTAGGTCCAGCTGCCACGAGCTAATGACCAACAGCCACGAGCTAATGACCTCAGTGGATGCAGCGAGGTTCCCCTGCCTTAATGACCTGGCGCGTGTGTGTGTGTGAGTGTGTGTGTGTGTGTGTGTGAGATGTGGGCAGGTGTGTGGCTACAAGGATAAAATCTGACCTATATATGCTCTATAGCAGGTCCTGTCCAGCGTTCCCTCGCCAACGGACACCAGGGTTGCAACACAACCACCCACTGCAGGCCGTCAGCAGACGGGCCGAATGAAGGGCGGTCATTATCACAGCGAGAGGCCAACTGCCAGCCATCCCACCCATCCCTGAGACCCGTCTCCGCAACGGAAACCCTGCCGGGCGACACAGCATGAGCCCAGGTAACAGCCCCTCGTGGGACTTCCGGGCCTCCCAGACTCGGCAGCTCCCGGGATGGACAGTGTCCACTTACCCCAGCGCGAGCAGTTGGGTGGGGAGGTGGTGCTCAGAAGGGTGGCTGGGATGCTGGCGTCAGGAAGCCCTGGGCCCCAAACCCGACTCCGCGGCTGTGCGGCGC
Organism: Phocoena phocoena; assembly: GCF_963924675.1. Taxonomy (NCBI): domain Eukaryota; kingdom Metazoa; phylum Chordata; class Mammalia; order Artiodactyla; family Phocoenidae; genus Phocoena; species Phocoena phocoena. The sequence goes on along the minus strand of NC_089238.1, from coordinate 56,980,297 downwards.
TGACCATTCACATAACCTCTCTGAGCTTCAGTTTTCTCAACTGCAGAAGGGGGTTTATGCTACTTTCTCTTTTTCTTTTTTAACAGAAATAAGAATGTTTTTTTCAAATTTTTATTGGAGTATAGTTGCTTTACAACGTTGTGTTAGTTTCTACTGTACGGCAAAGTGAATCAGCTCTACATATACATATACTCCCTCTTTTTTGGATTTCCTTCCCATTTAGGTCACCACAGAATATTGACTAGAGTTCCCTGTGCTCTACAGTCTGTTCTCATTAGTTATCTATTTTATACATAGTATCAATAGTATATATGCGTCGATCCCAATCGCCCAATTCCTTCCACCACCGCCCCTTCCCCCTTGGGGTCCATACTTTCTTTAAAGAGCTGTCATGAGTGTGAAGTGAACAAATGCCTAGATAGCGAATATCTATCTATCTATCTGGGTGCTGAGGTAGAGGCTCAGTGAGGAACAGAAGGGAGCTAGAGAAGAGAATCCTGGGCAGAGGGCACAGCCTGAACAGAAGAGCACGCCGGGCTCCGTGTTAGGAGATCACACGCTCACACGCACGCACACTCACACACTCAGGGATGTTTATTAAGCTCCTGCTCTGTGTCTGGTATCCCCCGGGGATACAAAAGTGGATACCAGCACTCCCTGCCCTCTTATAGGTGACGGTCTAATGCAAGAGGCAGAAAAACAAGCAAACAAGCAACGTAAAGAAAACAAGAGATAACGTGTTTTCAGTAGTGGCAAGTGCCACAGAGAAAAATAACCAAGACAAATCCGGGTAAGGAGACGGAGGGTGATCCACTTGGAGGCGGCTCTATTTTTAGATGTGGGAGGGTCAGGGAAGGCCTCCTGAGGGAGGTGGCACCTGGGCCCAGACCCGAGCAGCATGGGAAGGCAGCCACGCAGGGCTCTGGAGGGAGGGCATTCCAGTGCCGGAGCTACAAAGGTGCTCAGAGGGACGTCATCCCGTGATCAGCCGCTCACGCCAGCAGCCCAGGCGCACCGCCCCTGCGTCCCAGCTCTGGTGCCAGGCGCTCCGCTTGGAGACTCGCCGGGCACCTTCTGGCCCTGAAGCGCCCTCTTGCCCTTGGGGACAAGGTGGCTCTACTGGCAGGGCCAGCTTGAGACTGCACCTGGATGTGATTTCTCCCTGGTGTTAATTGGCAGGGGGTGGGAGGGGGCAGAGGGGAAAACAAAATAAAGCTTCAAAGCCTGGCTGTGCCTGAGTTAACGCCCTCGCCGCCCTCGTGGCACAGCGTTGGGGCTGAGAGAGGATGCTCACAGCAGCCTCATCGTCTCATTAAATCAAATGACCGGGTGCAGTGGGAGTGCCGAGCACCCCGGGAGGTGTGCTTCCCTGGCTGGTCATGAATAGCCTGTCTTGTTTCCCTTAAAAAATAATTTTTTTAATGTCTTGACAAAACACCTCTCTCTTCTGGCATTTCCAAAATTAGCAAAAATTGAGCTCCAAGCAGCAAAATGCTAAATTGGTGTGTAGTTTGCATTTTCCATTTCCTTCACTTCCATCTTCCTGCCCCGTTGGAAGGGAACAGGAAGCAGTTAACGTCACAGGGGAAGGGGCTCCTGCCAAGCTGTGGCAGGTCCTTTGTTCCTTTGGCCTCGGTTTCTCGGAAAGCGCATCCCCACAGCTCCCCAGCCCACCTTGCCCAGGAAAATCTATGGTGGGTCCGTGTCCCTGGCCATTTTCATTTCTGTTGCTCTTTTGTTATGTTTCGGGATTTCCCCCCCAGCTCTCAATAGTACGTCCCGGGGAGGTTTTCTCCCAGGAGCGTGCCTGCCAGTGGCTCAGGGCGAGTCCGGCTTTCCGGCTTTCCGAGGTGACGGCCCAGGGCCAGACCGTCAGCGGCTTCTGTGCACGATGAACCTGTCGGTGGCAGCGCAGGCCTGAGTTCTGCCGCTTGCCTCTGCGGACTGCGGATACTGAACTTATCAAGGGGGAGGGGCGAGGAGGGGCGGCCACGGAGGGGCTTGTCATCCTCTGTCCACCCCGAGACCGCAGAGAGCAGGAAACAGGAGTCCAGAGCAGATATCAAAGGCCAGAATTTTCTCAACATCATGGAGAGAAGCAAGGCCCAAACTCGCCGCTGAGTGTGCCCCCGGGATGGGGCTGGGCGGGCATCAGCTTAACTGAGGAACCTGACAGAAAGGAGACAGAGCTGGCGGTACAACCTCGGGAGCCCAGGGCTGTCAGGGGAGAGTGAGCCGGGGCGGGGGTCCCACTGTCTTTCTCGTCCAGCCTGCTTACCTCCACCTTCTTTCTCAGCCCTTCCATTCTGAATGCATTGTAGCTCCGTGCTCTTCTGTTCAGGCTGTGCCCTCTGCCCAGGATTCTCTTCTCTAGCTCCCTTCTGTTCCTCACTGAGCCTCTACCTCAGCACCCAGTTGTATCTCCCAGCACATCCCCCGACACTGTTAGTTCACGTGGAATTGTAACTGCCCATCTCTCTCTGTGTCTTGCACTGGAGTGCGAGCCCGGAAGAGCAGGCACTGTTCCCTCCTCACCGTGCACCCTCAGTGCGAGACTCAGAGTGCTTCGTCCTCACATGTCTTGCCTCATGGTTGCAACATGGCTGTGGCAGCTCCGAGCATCTTATTCTCTCCCGATAGCGTCCCAAGAAGAAAGAGGCCTCTCTTGAATGTCCCTGCCTTACGTAAGGGGGTGAAAATATTCCCCAGAAGCAGACTTCTTCTGCCTCGTTGGTCATAACTGGGTCAAATGGCTCCCCCAAACATTGAAAGTATGGGTGGAAGGAGGGAGGAAAAAGAGAGAGGGAGAGAAGAAGTGACAAAAGAATGGAAGGAAGGAAGGCTAAAATGATGGATGGGCAAATGGAAGGGTGGGAGGATGAAAGGATGGGTGGATGGAGGATGAATGAATGGAAGGATGGATGGATGGATGGATGGAAAGTTGCATGGATGGGGTTTTTCCTCAGTTGCCCTTCATGCAGGCTTCACTGTGATTATGTATTGTAAGTTTTATGGGGTTTGCGACCAAGAAGATAGCAAATGGGAGACTTGGATTCCAGTTCTGGTCTTGACCTGATAAAACACTTTCAGAAATGCAGAAAGTCTGCCCCAGACCACCTCTACCTTTCCACTTCCTTGGATGGCCCTGGGGTCCAGCCAGGTTCCCACTCAGAAACCCCACCTAGAAGCTCCCCATAGCAGATGGTACGAGTTGTCTAGGCAAAGTCAGACCTACCCCCTTGTGTGCTGGCAGGTCCACCTCCCACGGTGGAGGCTATGATCCTAGGTGCTCTCTTTTCCAGGCTCTCCTGTAATTAGGGAGGGTCTTATGACCCAGTTCCCACCAAGAAGGCATAAGGGAAATGCAAAAAGAAACCCCCTTCCCCGCATCTGCTTTGGACACTGTCACGAGACAGGATGTGATACCTACGTCTGGGGCTGCCTTCCTGTAGCCTGAGGACGAAATGCCAACAGGCTGAGGAGAGACACGCCTGGGCCTTGATAACATCGTGAAGCCACTGAACAAACCTGGAACTCCTGTGTGCTTCTCTAGACAGAGATAATTACCTAGCTTGTTTATACGACTGTTAGTCAGATTCCTGGTCACTTGTAGCTGAGACATCACACTGAACCTCCCTTTGGAGGTGGCTGTGACGTTGGCAGTTGGAGCCTTCACAAAGACTCGGAAATCAGGATGGCTGCTAGGGGAAGGTGGGCTTCACGAAAATGGGTCAGTGAGAAATATGTTTTCTACTGCTTATGTAAAGGTTGTTTGCTTTGCACCTAGTCTTCCAAAATTTCATAGGACCGAAATCATGGGTCCCCTAAATGAAGTGTCTCATTCAGCTGTGGGGTAAGAATCAGAGGATAGAGAAGGTAAACTGTGAGATTAAATAAAATACATGAGGACTGCAAGAGGCATGGATGGAATCATTTGCCCTTTCTATTCAGGATAATTAGTCTGAAAACCCACTACTCCCTGAATATCAGCTCCCTGAAAATTGGTTATATCTTTCAGGACATTCATTTATTTAATAAGATGTTGCTGAGCGCAAAAAAACTACGAGATATGGTCGTGGGTGCTGGGGATACAATGAGGGCACAGAGATGGACCTGTCCTCCAGTGGCGTCCATCCAGGGGCAGAGCTGGACAAGCATGCTGGCCATTGAATTAGGACGTGACCAGGAAAATAGCATCTTTAGAGAAACCTGGCAGACACCACCGTAACCAGGAGACCCAGTCACCATCACTTATATAAATAATGCCGCACATGAGGAACTAAGTAATAGTTCCTCGTAATAAGACACATGGTGTCTTATTACGTACTAAGATACGTGATGCCCAGTAATAAGACACGTGGGCATCACGTACCCCTCAATTCGATCCTCTGAAAAGGACTGAACGTCACTTCTGGGGTACGCTTGCCAGGAATGCAGTACATCAAGCCAATCGTGAGCAAACTTCAGAAGAATCCAAACAGAAGAGTATTCGACGGAATATTGGGGTGGCCAAAAAGTTCGTTCGTGGTTTCCATAAGCTGTTATGGAAAAACTCGAACCAACTTTTTGGCCAACCCAATACATGACCCGCGCTCTTCAAAAACGCTGAGGTCCTGAGATACGAGGAAAGACCGGGGAACTGTCCCCAACTGGAGGAGACCAAGGACCCGTGACAACTACATGCAACACGGGATCCTGGGCTGGATCTTGGGAAGATAAAGGACATTAGTGGGAGAGGAAGATGAAATCCCAGTAAAGTCTGTAGTTTCGTTAGTACCCTACCAATACTAACTCCTTGGTTTTGCTGAATGTATCGTCGTTATGTCAGAAGTTAATGTTACAGGATGCTTGGTGAGGGTAAATGGAAACTTTCCTTGTGATTTTTGAAACTTTTCTGTAAGTCTACATTTATGTCAAAATGAATCCTCTGATGAAAGAATCACAGGTGCTAGGAAGTCGTATGCCCCACGACTGACCTACCACATCATTCAGTCATTCAACTAAGTTTTACTGAGCACCTGCTACCTGTTGGGCATTGTGCTACGTGCTGGGCAGGGGAGTGAGCAGGACACTCTGGAAAGCACTGAGTTCACTGTCTTCTCTTTTCCATCTGCCCCCCAAAGGCGGTGCTGCGGACGAAGGCCGTCCCCTTAGTGGTGAACACGAGGTGCAAAGCCCCTGCCAACCGTGTGCGGACTTGCAGCGTGGGCAAGTATGAATCTTTGCTGTTGTAAACCAAAGAGACTCTGGGGGTATTCGTTCCTGCAGCTGAGTAAGCTCTAGCACTGACTGCAGATCAGTCTGTGTGACACAGTGGACGGGAAGTTACTGCTGAGTGCTGACCTGGTGACTCAGGCTGACACGTGTTAGTGGAGTTCATTACAGCAGCTGGAGATGAGAAATAGAGGAAACGGGAGCATTCCCAGGACTGATTTAGGTAAAGTTTCCTCCAAGTCACACTCTGGTGTCCTCCCCATCCATTCTTCCAACTATGAATTGAGCCATAATTCATTCATTCCTTGAGCCCCTGTGTCAGTCCCTGCCCTGATCTAGGCAGTGGAGATACACGAGTGTGTCAGCTGGCTAGTGCTGCATAAGAATCCACTCCAAAACTAACTTAGTTCACAGTTCTGTAAGGAGGATGGTTGGTTCCTCTGGCCTGGAATGGGCTGGCTGCTATCTGCTGGCTCTCTCCTGCTTTGTGGTCAGCTGGGCGCTAGATGCGGTAGGAAGTGTTCATTCACATATCTTGGTCCTCCTGTGGCCCTTACTCTCCAGCAGGCTGGCCCAGGCTTGTTCACATGAGTTCCCAGCGTCCCAAGAGCACCCCCGTCGTATCTGCTAAAGTCCCCCTGGCCAAAGCATGTCCCACGGCCAAGCCCAGGTTCAAGGGTGGAGAAACAGACTGCAGCCTCAGTGAGAAGGAAGAATGAGTGACCGTTTCTCAGACGCAATGGGAAGAACAGACACCGGGCACTGAGATAAGCACAGAGCAGGGAGCCATGACCTTGACTGCAGGGACCCGGAGAGATTTCCTAAGGGATATGCTTGAGCCCCAGTCCTGAAAGACAATTCAGGTTCATCTGGGAGAGTCAAGTTCATGCATATTATTCATGCAACAAGAACCAGGAGGGAAAAGAAACTAGGACAAGGTCATCAATGAGCTGGGCTGTCAGATGGCAGGGGTGTGGCAGAGGGAGGGGTTGGAAAGTAGCAAGAGTAATATAAGAAGAAGGAAAGCTAACACGAGAGGGGACGTGCTGTAGTTGGTAAGAGACCGAACCGTCCAGCTGGGTGACCTGAGGTGCATCACTTAACATTCCTGGGCTTCAGCCTCTTCATCTGTGAGGTGAGGGTGACGATAAGCATCTCACAGGGTTTTTATTTTCGGGATTTTAAAAAACTGATAACACGAGACGCTGTTACGTTCGTTCCTCGTGTGTGGCAAGCACTCAGTAAACTGTAGTGAGTTATCCGTCATCCACCGCATGGTCTGATGTGATGCTCACAACAGCATTATAGACAGACAAAACGATAAGTAAGAAGATGCCCGAGGTCGCAGAGCTTGGATGGGGTCTCCCTGAGTCTGGCCTGGAGTCAGCATCATGACCTCATGGGGTCTTCAGTCCTGACGTCTGCGGGAGTGACCTGCCATCCGGGAGCCTCCCCTCTGGAACTGGGCTGTTTCAGGTCCACTTTTCCAGGAGGTTCTTGCACATGAAAAGAGGGAGCATCTTAATCACAAATCACTCCATGCCATCTCCTGGGTCCCCAGATGCGCCAGAGGGATGGGAGCTTTTGTTCGTGCTCATGAAAGACTGCGTCAGGGTTTTCCTGTAAAACTGTTGTTTTCTCTAAAATGGGGAGATGTGCCCTGACTTGACCGTCTTTGGCAGGAAGCAGAACATTCCGGTAGTGGAGTAACCCAAAAGGCAATGTCTCCATCAAGCCAAGGACGTTTGTGGCTGTCTCTCCAAGGCCCTCGCTCACGGCTGGCACGTGCAGTTGAACTGCAGGCGGCCCCGAGCCCGCCGCCCGGCGAGGAGGTAAGGAGGCCCGTCCAGCGAGCACGGGGCAATGGCAGAGGGGCTGTTTGCTCCGTTGGTTCCAGTCCGAGCTAGGATGGCATTCAGAGCAGAGAGAGTTTATTTAAAGGACCCGGAAGGTTAAACCACTCAGTGTTCTGCAGAGTTAAATCAGAGGTGTTTTTAGCAGTCTAGGCAAGTTTGACCTGGGCCGTATGGGTCTCATAATTTATCCTACAGTCTGACGTCTCTTGATTCCAGAATATAGAGCAAAATGCTGAGCAGGGAGCGGGAACCATGAACCCACATCTCTGGAGGCCGTCTCTGTGCCGTGCATCCTCCATATGCAGCTCCCTGACCTGCCAGAACTCGGGGAGGGGGGGTTGTTACTGTCCCTCACAGATGGGGAAACTGAGGTACAGGAGGGAGGAAGCCAGTGGCCTCAGGCGTCACAGCAGCAGGGGACGGAGTGGGGCTCTGGAGCCAGGCTGTGATCCCAGCATCCAAGCTGTCTTCCCGTCAGCCTCCCGCTGAGTCTGAATCGGCATCCCCAGCCACAGTCTCGCTCCTGGGCTCTGCTCTTTGCTCCTCTGGGCCTCGGACAGGTCTCCTCCAATACCTCTGTTACTGCAGACTCAGCGGGTTTAAAACTGACCCTGACCTTCACCATGGAGGGGCCACCCACTCGTCCTACTCCAGAGGACACTGGGACCAGATGGGCGATGAGCCCCACCCGAGGCCCCGGCCACTCATCCCGGGCTGTGTCCCTAAACTGCCGCCTGGAGCCTGCGACCCACGTGGATGCGCAGCCGCCAGCGCACCCCTGCTGATCCGAATCACCAAGGTGAGTCATGGCCCCTCTGGGGGCCCCCGCCTTTCCACCCCCACGTTTCCATATTGGGGTGTCTACTCGCTCTGCCGATGGAGCAGACTGGGCGGCACATGCTGGACTTATGCCATCCCGGGCGGCTCACCCAGTTGGTCATCCTGGCACCCACCAGACTGCACAGGCTAAGGGCCAGAGCTCTGCATTAACATGTGAGCAATGGGGGCGTCCAGGCTCAGGCGCCACGGACGTCTGTGCCTGCAACCGGCAGGCAACGTCAGGGTCAGGCAGCCCCGGCTCGCCAGCAGTAAAGAGGGCTCTGGACTCTGATGCCTCCTGACACTGGGTGCCGGCTCTCTGCTATTTTCTGCGCTAGAGTGGAGGTGATGTGGTCAATGAGATTCCCACAGTCATGACAGCTCTGGCAGAGGAAACGGCCTCCAACCATGTCTTTAGTTTTTCTGCTTCTGCACGCTCCCTCCATCTCCTTTCCCAGATCTGCCCGCCATACAAATTATGTCACCTCTTTTCTAAGACAGAATGCAGAAGCTGGCTAAAAAAAAAAAATTGTGATAAAGCACTTTAGGAAAAGTTCATTAAGAACCCCATTAAGCCTCACCCAGCTCCTTTCACCTCTGGATCCTCACGGCCACTCCCCTGGCCCACGCAGCATCAGCTCGCCCCGGACACCCCAACAGCTGCCTCCCTGCCCCACCCAATGCAACGCACTCCCCACTACTCAGCCTGAGACGTGACCCTGAGCCGTGGAACCCACCGTCTCTTCTGAAACCATCCCAGGGCTTCTTGCGGTCCTCAAGTAAAGGCCCAAATAATTTGTGATTGTTTGGGCTCACTTCCCATCCCCCTGCACTCCCCACCCCGTGCTCCCGCCACAGGGAAGGGGAGTGTATCCCCTCCTACACCAGCTCCCTCTCACCTCCGGCCCCTACCGGCCCCCCTTTCCTGACCCCCACCCGGGAGGCCAACGGAAGGTATGCAATGCGCTCTTTTCTGCCCTCCCCCCCACCAACTCCTCCTGAAACGAAACTACCACCAAATGGTGGGAATCCTGTTTCCTCGGCCATTTGCAGAGAAGGCGTCGTGTTTGCTAGCACAGGGAACTTTCAGGCACTTGGGGTTTTTTCTTAATTTGGACTAAAGTAACCCAGACTTGGGGGAGTTAGATTCTCCGCCTTCATTCATCTTCCTGGAATGCGAGTCAAATTCCGTGGGCACACTGCGCGCCTCCCGCCTGGGGCTGCCTGAGTCTCCTTCTTGTGTTCCCGGCTCTTCTCACTGTGGTTAATCGGTTAATCGGGGGCTCAAGACTTCAGCTGCTGCTGGGGACAAGGTGTCCCTTCCCGCTCAGAGCTCGCTTGACCCTTCCTGGGATTTATCAGTTACCATCCCCGTAAAGCCCCATGGAGAGGTCCCGCCACCTTTTCACACGCCAGCCGCCGCCAGCGGTGGAACACAATAAGCCACAATCACCGGCCCACCGCATTGTCTGCGCGCTGGCTGTCCCTGGGCCCCGCCCTGTGTCGTCTTTGAAGTGCAGCTAAGCCCCTGGTGGCTTTCAGGTGACACTTAGGTTACACCTCTTCTGCATTCTTATCTCCACCAGTGCCTTTGAGTGTTGGCAGTGCGGTGGCCTCTCTGCGGGAGCGTGTCCCCTGGGTGACCTTTGGCTCCCGAAGATGGCACCTGGGCCTGGATGGATGGGACAGGGCCGCCCCTGCACTGGGTACACCGGGCACAGCCCCCCACCCTGTGTCGACTCTAAGGGCCTCCTTTCATCACTGGTCCTCTGGGGGCGGGGCTCCCAAACGCCTCGCTCTGGGGCCCCCAAGTAGTGAGGGAGGCGCCCCTCGTGGGTGCTACTGCTGTCAGGTGTTCCTTTAATTATGGTAAAACAGACACAACATAAAACTTAACCATTTAACCTGTTTTCAGTGTACAGTTCAGTGGTGTTACGTACGTTCACTTTGTCATGCAACCGTCACCACATCCGTCTTCTGAACTTGTCCATCTTCCCAAATTGAGACTCTGTCCCCGTTAAACACTAACTCCCCATAACCCCCGGCACCCACCGTTCTACTTTCCGTCTTTATGAGTCTAACTAGTCTAGTACCTCGTATCAGTGGAATCATGCAATACTTATCTTCTGGTGATGGGCTCCTTTCACTTAGCATAATGTCTTCAAGGTTCATCCATGGTGTAGCAGGTGTCAGTGCTTCATTCCTTTCTAAGGCTGAATACTATTCCATTGTGTGGATGGACCTCGTCTTGTATATCCATTTATCTGTCGATGGACACTTGGGTTACTTCCACCTTTTGACTCTTGTGAATAATGCTGCTATGAACGTGGGTGTGTAAGTGTCTGAGTCCCTGCTTTCAGTTCTTTTGAGTGTACTCCCAGAAGTGGAATTGCTGGGTCATATAGTAATTTTATTAATTCTCTGAAGAACTGCCATACTGTTTTCCACAGTGGCTGCACCATCCCCCTGCAGCCGTGCACGAGAGTCCCAGTTTCTCCACAAGCGCCCCTGCCCACCCCCTCCCAGCCCAGGCCCTCCTCACCCTTCCATTCTAACCTCCTCTGTCGATGGGACATTTCAAAATTTCATGGGCAAAGACTGCTTTTAATGACCAGACACGGTGCTGGTGAAGGCAGGGGGGAGTGGGCGTCCTCTAACACAGGGGATGGAATTCTCAATCACCCCCACCTTTCTTTTTTTTTTTTTTTTTTTTTTTTTTTTTTTTTTTTTTTTTTTATGCGTTACGCGGGCCTCTCACTGTTGTGGCCTCTCCCGTTGCGGAGGACAGGCTCCGGACGCGCAGGCTCAGCGGCCATGGCTCACGGGCCCAGCCGCTCCGCGGCATGTGGGATCTTCCCAGACCGGGGCACGAACCCGTGTCCCCTGCATCGGCAGGCGGACTCTCAACCACTGCGCCACCAGGGAAGCCCCCCCACCTTTCTTAAGAGCAGTATGCGTCAGGCTCTAGGTCCATCCACGTCTCTACAAGTCACCCAATTTCGTTCCTTTTTATGGCCGAGTAATATTCCATTGTATATATGAACCACATCTTCTTTATCCATCCCTCTGTTGATGGCCATTTAGGTTGTTTCCGTGTCCTGGCTATTGTAAATAGTGCTGCAGTGAACACTGGATTGCAGGTGTCTTTTTGACTGTCATACAGAGTAAAGTAAGTCAGAAAAAAAAGTATCGCTTATTAACACATGTATGTAGAATCTGAAAAAATTGGTATAGACGATCTTATATACAAAACAGAAATAGAGACCCAGACGTAGAGAACAAACGTGTGGATATCAAGGGGGAAAGAAGGGGGTGGGGTGAACTGGGAGATTGGGATTGACATATACACACTATTGATACTACGTATAAAATAGATAACTAATGAGAACCTATTGTATAGCACAGGGAACTCTACTCAATGCTCTGTGGTGACCAAAATGGGAAGGAAATCCAGAAAGACGGGGTGTATGTATATGTATAGCTGATTCACTTTGCTGTACAGTGGGAACTAACACAACACTGTAAAGCAGCCGTACCCCAATAAGAGCAATATGTGTATGCATTTAAAACGTGCAGACGTTTATAGGACCACATTGTAGGAATTTGTCCCAGGTAAGTGTTCAGACCAGATCGAAACAGTGTGTATGTATGCGAAGGTGTCTGTCAAATGCTGTCAATAATAGCAAAATTAAATAAGCGAACTAAATTTCTGTTTGTCCATCAGCAGACACTTGGTTTTTTTTTTTTTTTTTTTGCGGTATGCGGGCCTCTCACTGTTGTGGCCTCTTCCGTTGCGGAGCACAGGCTCCGGACGCGCAGACTCAGCGGCCATGGCTCACGGGCCCAGCCGCTCCGCGGCATGTGGGATCTTCCCGGACCGGGGCACGAACCCGCGTCCCCTGCATCGGCAGACGGATTCTCAACCACTGCGCCACCAGGGAAACCCAGACACTTGGTTTTGAAGTTGATGGCTCCTCCATATGCTGAAATATTATGCCATTAACTTTAGGCGTATCGACAAGGAAAATGAGCATAATATAACGTTCTACTACAAAAGCACACGACAGTGCGATTCCACGTTTGGATACACACACACACACACACACACACATAGACAAAGAAGACATATTTGTCTATCTATATATACCTATATACTTATGTCTTCTACCTCAGGAGATATATATATATATATGTTTTCTACTTCAAGCTATAACCACGGTCTTGGCAATGAATACCCTCCCATCCCCTTCCATGCAGCCCTGATCTAAACTGGAGAAATCCTGGCAACCAAGAGGAATCCATATTTAGTGGTGTTGTCAAAATGGCCTTTCAATAGCACATTCATCCTGCACCCTCGAATCCAGGCAGGAAAGGGAAGGGGGAGCGAGAGAGAGAAGAAAAAGAAAAAGCCAAGTGTTTGTGCGAGCATCTTGGAGACCCGCGGCTCAATAAGGCAGGTGTTCTGCGGCTGCTTGAAGACCACACGGGAGAAGAGGCCGTCAGAGCGCCCATTACAGTGTGCCAAATCGCTGAAGCTCCGCGATCCAGCTGCAGAAACCCAGAGGGCAAAGTGCTTAAGGATGCATAAAACGCGGATTTTCCCATAATTATTTAAATATGTGTTAATGAGTGCTGCAAACGCCGTCAGAGTGTGACCATTAAAGGATTAAAAATACAGGCAAACGGAAAAGGAATAGTTCGAACAGTGGGGAGAGCACTCACGTGGGGATCGAAATCCCCCAAATTTCTCTTTTGCCTCTAGTCCTGCTGCTCGGAGGAAGACACCCAACCTCACTGGGGCTCCATTTTCTCATCTGAAAATGAACAGCGGAGGGGAGTAGATGGATCGATCCCCCGGCTACAGAACTCCCTCATCATCAGAACCTGCCAGTCTCCTGAATTTAACAAAATCAGAGAATAAGAATTGTCTAAGGAGAAGGAGCGTGCAACAAGATTATGGAACTTTGTGTGTTTTCTTAGCAATATAAACAGAGAAAAGACCCTGTTTTTTAAGCAAAGGAGTTGAGAATACAAATGAGCCATTCAGAAAGCTCAGAGAAAAATTTGATGGACGGGGTGGGGGCTGTCAGATACTTGAGCCATTAGCTCCTGGTCCTCTCGCCCCCTCTCCTCCCCGAGTGGAAGGCCGTGAAAGCAGCAACTTAGTCTAAGTTTCCTTTAAGGAGGGAGGAATTTACACCACTTGCCAATGGAGTGGAGGAAATATAGGAATGACACTTCATCATTTTTCTTCCCCCAGCAAGGAAAGAAAAAAAGAAAAAGAATGAAAGAACCCCAGTGCAAGACTGCTGCATTCCATGCCGTTGACACCCAGCCTTTAATTGGAACTGCTACATCCAAAATAAAGAAAGTAGTGATTTCAGGGTATATTTTTGCCTACGTTTTTGAGGATGTTTTGGGCCTTTCATCTCCTTTGAAGGCGTGTCACCTAATTACGCCGCTTTCATCCGTGTATTCCCCAGTCGGAACATGCCAGTCCCCTGCACAGCAATTGATCATGACGGACGGGTTTCCACTCTCCAGCTGGTGCAGAGCCTGGGTATTTGTGAATACCTGAATAAACTCCTTTAATCCAAAAACAAACTCCTCCTGAAAGAAACAGGCTGAAAAGGCCTTTCATGGAGTGTTTTCCAACTCACTGGTTCATGGTTTCTTTGGATCTCACCCTGCTTCCTGTACTAATGGTCTCTGAATGCATTCCCGACTGTGGCTTACTGGCCTGCCGAAGTCCCTGGCGTTACAGGGGAAGAAGGGAACAGGTAACACAGCAGATGCTCAAAGGAGCTGCCAGCACTGCATAGGTGGAAACTGGAAGGAAATATATGTGGGCGAGAGCGCTGTGTTCTTTCTACAACTTTCTTAAAGACGTGCTTCCTTAGGTAATGTTTTAAAAACAAAGTTATAGTCACACGTTACACACACGTGGGAATCGTCTGCTGGATTAGAAGCAGCTCTCTCAGATCAGCATTGAAAGTTCATAAATACAAGGGCTGATGACGCTACTCTAATAAATAGATTTGCTTTTGGAAGATCAACAACTTGCATTTTTTTTTTAAAGTCTATATTATTGAGATGATAGCGGGTCCGTTAAAAGAGTACCGCACCGACCTGGGGGTTAACCCATGGCCCAGTGGGTGGGTGAAGTGCTGAGGTTGGAGCCCTGCACTCGGAGTTGTAAGGTTCAATTGTGAGAACCAGCGCATCCGCTTACTAGCCATATAAACTGTCCTAACTTAGTTTTATTCTGTCCTTGCCTCTGTAACCTGATCTCCAAGGTGAAGGGCTTGGGCTGGATCAGAGGACCTTTTCCTCAACCAATCAAAGTCGTCCTTATCTGAGCAAATGTCCCAGAGCCCCCACCCCTTTAGATCCTCTGCCCTCGGCCTGCTGTACCGTGACCCCTGACAGGGTCCGGTCTCGCCACTATTGCCCTGTAACAAACTACCCCAGAACAAGCTGGTATCAAACAAAAGCCCTTTTATTTGTTCACAATTTTGCAGATCAGACATTTAGCAGCTCAGCTGGGCAGTTACCCCCGCGGTCTACCGTGGGGGTGCGGCCAGGTGTCAGCTTGGGCTGCGGGCAGCTGATGGCTCCCCTGGCCTGGACATCCCAGGTCTTCCATTCACATGGCTGGTGGTCGATGGTGGCCGTTGGCTGCGCCCTCAGCTGGGACTGTCGCTCAGACTGCCCACGCGTGGCCTCTCCAGCATGGGGGTCTCTGTGTGCTCGGAATTCTTATTTGGTGACCAGTTTCCCCTAAGAAAAGTTTCCAGAGAACCAGGTGGAGGCTGCATGACCTATTGTGACCTAGCCTCGGACATCATGCAGTGTTTCCTCCACTCCTTTCTACTGGTGGTCACAAGGTCACCAGGTTCAAGGGGAGGGGACAGCATTATAGAGGCAGGTCACGTGTAAGAGCACCTGGGCATGAGACACGGTGATGGCCGTCTTTGCAAATCGTATTCTGCCTCAGGCTTCAAGAATCACAGCTGAGAATCTCTAATGTCTAGATTAGATGCAGTTTCTAATGGCCCTCCCTCTTTTTTTTTTTTTTTTTTTATGTGTTACGCGGGCCTCTCACCGTTGTGGCCTCTCCCGTTGCGGAGCACAGGCTCCGGACGCGCAGGCTCAGCGGCCATGGCTCACGGGCCCAGCCGCTCCGCGGCATGTGGGATCTTCCCGGACCGGGGCACGAACCCGCGTCCCCTGCATCGGCAGGCGGACTCTCAACCACTGCGCCACCAGGGAAGCCCGGCCCTCCCTCTTAGAGAAGAAAAACATCTCTAATAGGGCAATATTTCTTTGTTCAGACTCTTTCTTAAAGAGCTTAATCGAGGTATAATCGGTATGGAAAAAATTGCACGTTGAAAGTGAACCATTCAGTAAGTCTTGGCATGTGTACGCGCTTGTGCAGCCATCACCACGATCATCCCCTAAATGTCCCTCATGCCCCTGTACCATCCCTCCCTCCTGCTTCCACCCAACAGTGCCTCATCCCCTGGCAGTGATCCATCTGCTTCCTGTCCCTATAGATGTCTCGAATTTTATGTATCTGGTCATAAACTATGTCCTCTTCTTTGCGTAGCTTCTTTCGTTTGGCAGTTCTTTCGAGATTCATCTATGTTGTAGCGTGTTTCAATAGTTTTTTTTTAATTATCTTAATTTTTTAATGATTTTTTTATTATTTAATTATAGTTGATGTACAGTAGCATGGACCAATAGTTTTTTCTGTTCTTATGGCTGAGTAATATTCCATTATATGGATATATCAGAATTCTGCTTATCCATTCATGCGTTGATGGGCATTTCAGTTGTTTCCAGTTTGAGGTTATTATAAACAAAACTGCCACCTACATTTGCCTTCATTTCTCTTGGATACATACTTAAGAGTGGAATGGCCACATCATACGGCAGCTGTATGTTTAACTCTTTAAGAAATTACCAAACTGTTCTCAGTGGTTGTCCTGACCTTCAGTTTCAGCTCTGGCATGTAAACAGCTCGGCATCACTTCCATTCTCACCACAAGAAAAATCCTGCACAACCTGAAGATCGATGACTTTTCTCGGACACGTCAGAGAATTGGGGTCAAAGGGCAAACCATCAGAAGGTCGTAAGTACAATGTAATTCCTTGCAACGGGAGCTGCAGGAGCCGTAAACTGGGAGGAACATTTTGTTCAAATGACAAGTTGCTGGAGGCTGAGTGTGGGCTGCTGTGAGAAACTCCCAGGGCTGCAGGCTTAGGGCACGTCCACGGTTTCGTGGCTTTTACCTCCAGAAACTCCACCAGGTTTCACCAGCAACGAGCTGAGGAAGACCCCGCACAGGTGTGGTCCATCTTCAATGTGGCGGTCTTCCCAGGTATGCGGTGGTACCTCACTGTGGCTTTTATGCGCAGTTCCCGAATGGCTAATGATGCAGAGCGACTTTTCATGTGGTTCTGGGCCACCCATAGATCTTCTCTGGTGAGGTGCCTGTTCCGATCTTTTGCCCATTTTTCTACCAGGTTGCTTGTTTGCTTATGATTGAGTTTTGAGAGTTCTTTATACATTCTGAATAAAAGTCCTTTATCAGATCTATGATTTTCAAATATTTTCTCTCATGATAGAGCTTGTCTTTCAATTCTCTTAACAGAGTCTTTTGAAAGCAGAAGTTTTGAATTTTAATGCAATTCAAAATTTCACACTGTTCAGGCACAGATCACGTGTATGTAAAAGCCATAGGTTAGGACAAATCGAAGAGATCTTTGCCTAACACATGGTCACAAATGTTTTATCCTTATATTCCAGAAGTTTTATAGTTTTAGGTTTTATGTTTAGATCTGTGATCCATTTTGAGTTAACTCTGGTGTATGGTGAGGTTGTGATAGTTTGTATTTTTCAGGGGAAGAAAGTTTCCTTCTAGTCATTGTTTTCTGAGGGTTTGTTTTTTTTTTTTAACGAGGAACGGGTGTTCGATTTTGTCAGACGTTTTTCCTATCTTCATTGAGATGATCGTATGATTTTCTGTTTTAGTTTGTTAATATGATGAATTACATTGACTTTCTAATCAATTAATCTTGCCTTCGTGGGACAAACCTCACTTAGTCACAATGCATTCTCCTTTTTTTATATCACTGGATTTGATTTCCTAAGTTTTGTTTAGCATTTTTGCTTCCATGTTCGTGAAGAATGTCAGTCTGTAGTTCTCTTTTCTTAAAATTTGTCTGGATTTGGTACCGGGGTAATACTGCTGATTCATTAACTGAGTCCTTTTCGCTTTTTAAGAAAAGTTTGGGTAAAATTGAGATAATTATTCAACTTAAATGTTTGACAGAATTCACCAGTGAAGCCCTATGGGCCTAGAGTGTTCTCTGTGGGAAGGTTTCTAGCTACGAATATAATTTTATTAATAGAGAGTACTCTTATCTATCTAATCATCTGCTTCTTTTAGAGTTAGCTTTGGTAGTTTGTGTCTTTCAAGCAATTTGTCCACTTTTTCCAAGTTGTCTGTAAGATCTGTAGTGGTGTCAATGCTCTCATTTCTGATACTGGTGATTTGTGTCTTTTCTCCTTTTCATGATCAGCTTGGCTAGATGTTTATCATTTTTTTTTTGTACTTGAGTTTTGTTTTTTATTTAGTTTGACATTGCTTTTTAAAAAATTTTATTGAAGTATAGTTGATTTACCATGTTGTGTTCATTTCTGCAGTAGAGCAGAGTGACTGTACGTATACATAAATAGATACATATATATATTCTTTTTCATATTATCTTCCATTATGGTTTATCACAGGATATTGAATATAGTTCCCTGTTCTATACAGTAGGACCTTGTTGTTTATCTGATGTTTATTATTTTTATTGATCTTCTCAAAGAACCAGCTTTGCGGCTCATTGGTCTTCTCTCTTGTTTCCTGTTCAGAATCTCTCTCCACAAAAGGAGCATCTCCTTGCCTTTCTTGCTTCCCCTGTGCCTAAGGAATCCCCTAAGACAATCCCTCACTTGTCCCTGGTCTAGGGCTGAGCTCCAGGGCAAAGCCATCTACTAGCTCCCAATTTTGTCAAACCCCCTCAGCCCCAGTACCTCCAAGTTTCATGTGACAATCAACCTGTTCGAAGGCAGAGCATTCCAATCAGTTACTTCAGTAAATGCCCATGTGTAGATTGTGAAACACTCTGCCCCCTTACAGCTTCAGTGACAGGGATATGAATGCAGTATTCATTTAGTGACGCGGGTGTTCGTTCCCTGGCTCTGCCCTTTGCTAACATATGACCTTGAGCAAGTGACTATCCATCTCAAAGCGTCAATTTCCCTCTCTGTAAAATGGGAATAATAATAATAATAGGGTTGTTTAAGGACCCAATGAGACGATAAATGCAAAGAGCTTAGTACAGAATCTGGCACGGGGCAAGAGTCTGTGAACAGTTGCTATTAAAATATGACAGCGAGCGTTATGGTCTGGGACTCCGTTCCCTTTACTACTAGAAAGGAAGGATTTATGGTCTTCCTTTTCTTATGTTGATGTTGGAGCTAATGTTTATTGGTTGTAAATGTTAAAAATATAAACCTGTGGTAGAAATCCACAGACTGTGCATTTTGTCCCATTAGGGCTGAGTCCATGGCCACACCTGCTCTAGCACTGAAGCTTACATTTCCAGCACCCAAAATACACTTCAGTTATAAAAGTATTGCTTCAGAAGTTTGACAGCTCTGTGGCCATGCCACAGGAAGAGCTCAGATCATGGGTATTTGTCCAAATACCATCACAGGTATTTCCCTGGGATGCAGTTGTGTTCACATGGCCGGGGAGGACGGGGGGTGTGAGGGCACGAGACCCCTGTGGAGCCGGGGCCTCCGAAGCCAAAACAGCTGGCCCTGCTCCCTGGTGGGAACGTCCTCACTGGCATTCTCGGGGCACGATGTGAACCCCTGCGGCCGGGGGGCCGGAGAGCAGAGGAGGGAGACACAGAGGAGGAGAGGGTCCAGAGGAGCCAGCGTGGCAGAGCCGGAGGGGCCAGGATTGGCCGTCAAGTCAGGGAGGACTTGAAAGCTGCCAGGCTTTTCAGTGATGGTCTTCGTCTGGGGGGTGCTGCATCCTGAATTGCACATGGCAGATGTGGCTCTGTGTGACTCCCCAGGTGTGTTAGAAAAGGCCAGGCAGCCTCTGCTGCTCTGTCTTGGGACACTGCGGGAATCTCTGACGGACACTTAAGATGCCCAGATGGCCAGTCACTCTATGGCTAACATGTAGCTGGCGAGAGGGTCGGGGGCGGCCGGGCCGGGGGGGACACAATGGGGAGGGGGGTTGGGGGACAGAGAGAGAAGGGTGTGCTGAACCCACGAGGCAACCCCGACCAGCCCCCGTCTAGGTGCACCCGCGTGAGAGACCCTGACTGAGCTGCTGACGGGACTGTTGTTGCGTTAGTATACTACTGTTGGGGGCGGCTTGTCACACAGCTAGCGTTCGTAACTGGCACACAGCCCATGCCTGGTGTGAGCGTCCGAATTTCTGAGGGCCTCGGGGTTTCCACCAGTAGAGTGAGCATTGTAAGGCAGCCTTCTGAGCAGTCCTGGGAGAAGCAGAGATGTGCAGAACCGAATCCCTGCCTGCGTCTCCACACAGCCTTCTTCTCTGTGCCTGTGTCACCTCCCCTTCTGTCTCTTATAAGGACGCGTGTCATCTCAAGATCCTTGATCACATCTGCAAAGACCCTTTTTCCAAATAAGGTCCCGCTTACTGCTACCAGAGGTCAGGATGTCAGCATATCTTTGGGCATATCAGCCCCGCCGTGGCATCCTTTACTTAAAGGCGGTGCGGTACAGGAATTAAGGAAAAGCCATCAGCCCCGGGCGTGAATCCCAGCTCTGCTGTTTCCCATGGGGTGGCCTTTACCTCTTTGAGCACCGATCTCTCCATCTGTAAAATGGATCACCCACAGCGTCGCCTTGACGATCGACTGAGACGGCCCATAGGACGGCCCTGGAGCTGCACTTAGCCGTACAGCAGGGCCTCAGTACCTGGCAACCCAGCACCATTTTGACCTGACCAGTTAGTGGTCAACCATACTCCACCCGCCAGACAGCAATGCCACATTCCGGGACTGTGAAGGGGGGCCGTGCGGGTCCTTTCCTGCGCGGGAGACCGGGCAGACCAGAGGGGGTCACGGAGGGGGCGCTCTGGCTGGGCGGAGGCCTGCTTTAACCCCTTCCACCCCCCAGCCATGCAGGCGGGGCCTTTGCTTGGTCTCTCCTGTCCCGCTCTCCTCTTTATCCGGCTTCGAGTGCCAGCCGGACAGCGTTCCCAGCATGTCAGCCAAGGGTGAGCCTCCCCCGCACTCGCGGAAGGCAGAACTTTGGAAGACACGCTGTGGCATTCTTGGATAGCCACGCCGGCCTGCGAGAAGACACATGTCCCTCTCTCTCTGGCTTCCCCGCCCTCCATCCGTTCGCGGGCCCCCCAACAGGCCAGCAGCAAACGAGGGTCCCGGCAGCGAGCCCTGTGGTAGACTGAACTGGGTGACCTCTGCGTTTCCCACTGGCGCCCGCACCGGCCCAGGGCAGGGGCCTTCAAGCAGGCCTGGATTAGAGGTTTGGGGTTTGGAACATCCACATTGGGATAAAATCAGAATTTTTTTTTTTTAAAGAAGACAATTTCAGAAACACAGTCTGAAAAACAAAGCAGCTTTTTAGCTCTTTCTCTGAAATGACATCAGCGGCCACCACAAAGCCTGAATCGGCCCCATTGCTTTCGGCCGTGGGGATGTATCATTTCCCCTCCAAAATACCCACGGCATTGTCCGAGATCCGAGCCGACCTGGAGCCGCTCACTTGGTGGGAAGTGGCCGCACTTTCCCACCCGTGCTCCAGAAGGACCTTGTAATTGGAAAAGTGCAAGTTGCAGATGAACTGGGAGCCCAGGCCAGGAAATGGGTTTTATGGCGCTGTGTTTGTCCTTGTTTTACATCCATCTCAATAGTGCCGTCCACGTGGGCATTCAAGCACTGGGATTCCGGGAACAACGTTGCCCAGGACCAGCTGCGCCCTGTCGCTCCCACCCCAGACCCAAGCTCTCAGCCCCCTCCCCACCCCCTCCCTCCAGCCCCATCCAGACTCTCGCCTCTGGGGTTTTCGAATTGTGTGGAAACTGGAGGATGTTGTCAAGATGGATTTTGTGTAATTGAAGCAGCAACCCAATTGCACTTAAATTTGTTTATCACCATATAAAAATAGACATATAAAAAAAGACCAGAAAGAAATACAGTGACATATTAACAATCTGGTTGTCTGTGGCTGATGGGTTATTTTTTCTTAATTCCTTGTACTTCTGTAAATTTTCTCAATTTTGCTTTTGTAACACAGAAAACATTATTTATTAAAAACCACCAACTGGATCTTGTCTCAGGGCCAAAATGAGCTACTTAAGCGAGTGGAAAGTCAGGCTTTATGGAGAGCCAGCAGTCCCCAGGGACTTATTTCTTTGAAGAGACACTTCTTAAAAATTCAGAAATAATCTGCATAGTTGAAACTTCTGTTCCTCTGGGATTGTTATTCCTTCATTAGTTAAAGTGATTTACTGAGTCACAGGAAATTTCACTGCTGGACCAAAATCTGATTCCATTTCCCAAGCATTCACTGAGTGTTTGCCCAGATAAAGCTGCCACGTCCCTGCCCTGGGTGGGTGCACAGTCTAACGAAGGATTTGGGAGTCAGGTCTCTTGTTCATTCACTCAGCAAACATTTATTGAGCCCGTATTATGCACCAGGCACTATTTGGGGAGTGCTGGGACCTGGCAGTGTACAAACAAGACCAAACCCCCTGTCTTCATGGGGTTTAAATTTATGGCAAATGTAGAAAAAGAAGAATGTAAAAAATGCTCAGAAAGTTCAGAGGAAGGTGCTGTCTGTGATGGCGGTGATGGAAGGAGGGGGTGTCCATGTCAGGGAGGGTGTCATGGGTTGAACTGTGTGTCCCCCCCACCCAAATTCGTATGATGAAGTCCTAACCCCCAGTGCCTTGGAATGTGACCGTATTTGGAAATAGGTTTGTTGCAGACGTAATTAGTTAAAATGAGGTCTTTAGGGTGAGCCCTAATCCAATATGACTGGTGCCCTTATTAAACGGGGGGATTTGGACACAGAGACCTCTCCCGCTCTCTCCATGTCAAACATGTTCTGATTCATGTGAACACGTGTGTGTGTGTGTGTGTGTGTGTGTGTGTGTGTGTGTGAGCCTGGAGGGAGAGACCCCAGAGCAGCTAGAGGTTCCTTCCCCTTCTGCAGCCCCAGGCCCATCATTCACCTTTGGGAGAGAGCTGATGGAAGCAGGGCCCCCGTATTTAGTCACTCATCAAGCGTAACTGGGCTCCTACTATGAGCCAGACGCTGCTCTAGGACGAAACAGACACAAATCCCTGTCCTTATGGACAGGAGATTTTCCTAAACACCTACTATGTGCCAAAAATTGCACTCAATGATTGAGACCCAGAGTCAACTGAGACAAGGTGTCTGTCCCCATCCATCTATCCATCCATCCATCCATCCATTCATTCACTGTTTCTGTTCACCTATATGTGTCAGGGACTCTGATAAATGGTGCAGGAAACTAAAAAGGAAGATTCACCTTAACAGTCTGATCAGGGAAAGAGATGTGTTTTAAAAAATAAAACTCTAATCAATAAGTTCTCCGATGAAAGGAAGCACAGAGTACTTTAGAAATGCACAAGACAGGGAGAGGCAAATAGCCTGGGATGAAAGATTTAGAGGAAACTCTGCAAAGGAGATGGGTTTTGAAGGAAGAATAGGAGTTCACCAGGCAGAGAAAAGGTTCACCTGTGCCAAATCACAGAGGCTTGAGTGAGGGCTGTGTGTGGAACGGCACGCAGCCAATGCAAGTAGAACGTGAGATGGTGAGACCCAAGACGAGGCTGAGGAGCTGCATGGAATCAGGTCTAAAGACCCTGATATTCATTCATTTATTCCACAAATATTTATTGAACCCCTGCTGTGTACAGGCACTGAGGACACGACAGGGAACAAATGGGTGAAAACCTCTGCCTTGAGGGAGCTTATTTCCAGCAGGGGATGCAAGAAACACAAATGTAAGAGGAAAAAACAGGTGTTGATAAGTTATGGGGGGAGAGCAGGGGAGGGGAGAGGGTGGTCAGGGAGGGTCTCGCCGAGAAGGTGATACGAGAGTAAAGACCCAAAGAAGGGGGGCAGTGAGGTAGGTGGCCCCCCGGGGAAGACAGTGCACCGAGGGGTGGCGGCCGGCACCACGGCCCTGGGACAGGGGGCAGAGCCAGAGGGAGGGCAGAAGGGGCTGAACGCCACAAGGCACAGGAAAGACGGTGACTCAGACTTTGGGGTTTAAGTGGGGACAGGGGTGGCCTGACCTGGTTTTGAAGGATAACTCTGGCTCTGGGTTAGGAGCGGGCCCAAGGTGGAGAGTGAAGGGCAGGGGGCACCTGAGATGTCGGCCCCAGCAGAGTCTCAGCAGATTCTGGGTTCCCAGGAATGAATGAATGAATGAATGAACAGACAAACGTGTAGCCTCAGGGCACTGGAGGCCCACGTGGAACCTGAGAGACAGCCCCGGGAAAGAGGCTCATCACCACCGTCAGTGATGTGACAGCAGCGGTCCAGCACTGCGTGCTCACTTCCTGGGCTACTGTATCAAATGACCACAAACTCAGCTTAAAACAACACACATGTGTTCTCTTACAGTCTGGAGGTCAGAAAACGGACGTGGGTCTCACCAGGTCAAGTGAAGGTGTCGCAGGGCTGGTTCCTTCTGGAGGCTCCAGAGGAGAATCCCTCCTTTGCCTTTTCCAGCTCCTGGAGGCGCCTGCATCCCTCAGCTCATTGCCCCGCACCCCTCCAACCTCCACTTCCATCGTCACAGACTCTGACCTCCTGCCCCCGTCTTATAAGGCCCTTCCTGTTGCTACCTGGGACCCACCTGGATAATCCAGGATCATCTCCCATCTCAAGATGGGGCCATTATGCAGCCGACCCAGGTACCTCTGCCAGGCTGTGCAAGCCCACTCCATCCATGGTCTCGGGGTCCTCACAGCTGCCCAGGGAGGCAGGTGCTTCCAGTGACAAAACTGGGGCTCAGAGAGGGTGAGTAACTTTCCCAGGGTCACACCTCCAGGACCTCGAGGAGCGGGGACGCACACACGCCGGTTCTCTCCCCGCCCTTGCTGGGATGGCCCCACATCACCACATGGCAGGGAAGACACAGACAAGCCCAACCCAGACAACCTGGACACTCACAGGGGTCCCCCAGCTCCAAACCATCACCTTGGAAAACCACATCAACTCTGAGAAAGACGCACCCCCAACCTCGTCCCTATTGCCCCACAAGAAGCCCAGTCTCCCGCGGTTGAGAACCAAGTGCCTTTTGAGTGCCCGGGGTTCCTCTGAGGAGCCCCTTGGCGGGGGACGACGTCTCTGTGACAACCCGCCTCGCGGAGCGCTGCCGCCGAGTCGCTGGGTGAAGCCGTGTATCAAGCAGAGAAGAGCCGGAAGCCCCTCTGGCACCGAGCGTGGGGGAAGCGGCCGGCCGTCTCCAGAAGAGGCAAGCAGCCTTGTTTATTTTCATTTTTGCGATTGAAAATGCTCACTTCCTAGGCCCCTCCACTCAGTATGGCTGTTCCTTTAAAGAGAAAAAGGAAGTGTGGTCCTGGCAGCGTGAACCGAAGCAATAAAAAATAAATCTTGGTAATTGTTGTGGAGACAGAAAGCAAAACAAACCGGACTTAAGTACATTGCAAGAAAATGTCAGCGTCGGAGGCCCGGCCATTAGCGTGCGAAATCGTTTCTCTCCCCGGAGGAACCGCTGGATGGGGACCAGCCTGTTTGATTTTCTGCATTCCTCCTTCTGGGGTTTCTTGGAATGTCAGACTACTGCGTTTTTTTTTCTTTTTCCTGAAAAGGACGGGTGGCTTCAGAGATGGTGATGGAGAAACGTCAGGAAAGAGCCTGAGGGAAGACAGCCATCAGCAAGCCTTCACCGCTTGGCAATGGTTCCCGTGTCCCAGGGCCCCTCGGGCGAGGGCAGCAGGCAGGTCCGGGAGGGGGTCCTCGAAACACCCCCTGGATGCCTCTGACAACAGCGGCTCCCCTTCAGCCTCACCAAAGGAAGCGCCCAGCGTCACGTCTGCAACACGGAAATAAAATGGAATATTTCTTTATTCCGGAGTCGACTCACCTGTGTTTCCAGAAGTGATAACAACCCTCTCTCTCTGTGCCACTTGCCACAGAAACAAACTTCAGAGTTGTGAGTGGGTGTCCAAAAGGACGTGGACTTTGGAACGGGAGTGCATAACCCGAGGTGACAGTCTTGGAGCTCACCCCGGTGCTGATTCCCAAAACAGCCCCGATTTGCCTGAGAGGGTCCCTGTTCATGTGGGATGCCCCTGATGGGACCTTTCACTTTCGGAAGATTCTGGTTGGGATGACTGAGTGGTGTTGGCGGTCTGGAATCACCCATCTCCCAGATGAGGAAACTGAGGCTCAGAGAGTGACAGAAGTGTCCCAAGTCATAACAGGGGCCAAGCTGGGATTTAAACCCAGGCCTGATTGAGTCCAGCACGTGAGCAAAGCATAGACATGGCCGCTCGGCTTGAGTTTCCACTGTCCACCAAGGTAACTGTAAATCAGACTTTGTTTGGGAGGAAACTCATTTCTATCCTGAACTTACTGCAGAATTTAAGACCCAAAGATAAACCACTTGCTTAACTTAAAAAGGTTCAAATTGTTTCTCCATCGGCACCTTCTGCCCAGCAGGAGTGCCCCTCTCTGGCTGTGTCTTAGGTTTAGAATTCCAGGTTTACCTGGTGAAGGTTAGCGGTGTCCCGGCACCTGGAGGGTGAGCAGAGCTCAGCTCTTTCTGAGATCTTCCCTGGAGAAGCTGAAAAGAGATTCTCCTCTCCTTCCGTCTGAAAATGCCTCCTAAGGCCCTTTTGTCTCTGGCACCGTCTACGCCGGCTCTGGTTGAGAAGGCACCGGGGTGGGGGGGGGGGGGCGTGCTGGGCTTCTCCCACTAAATCAGAAATTTGGACACTAAGTGTGCAGAGGGGGAGCCAGGCCTCTCAGCTTTGAGCTGAAGCGAGGGCCACTGACTGGCTGGGAATGACACATGGCCGGGGATTAGAGGCTTTACAGACTCTAAACAGCTGTAAGAGCACGGGGAAGCGCTGCAGCTGCCCCCTGGGTAAGGAGGCCGGTTTCAGGCGGGGGGGGGGGGGGGGGGGGGGGGGGGGGGGCACCTGGCCCCTCCCCGCTCACTGGCTGCATAACCTTGGCCTCCTCTGCGCAACGGGGATCTGTACTCCACTGCTGGCCTCCCTGAATCATCTCATCCTGTACACTGACACGCCCTGCCTTCCCTCCAGAGGGTTCTTCCTGACCCCAGACAGCAGGAGCCGCATCTGACCCTGTTCCTTCAGGACGGAACAGAGGCTCTCCTCATTTGGGGAGGCCTCGGAGGGAGACGTCTGTTTTTGAACCTGTGAGAGGCGCCTGGATATCTTCCAGATTGCAAAGGTGGCCTCAGTTTCCGTGCAAAGCAGATCATGCCACAGAAGATCAAAGGCCCACGCTCGCCTACACCGGTGGATGGCGGTGAGGCTCACGCGCCAGCTGCCATCAACTAGCCGTGCCTGCCTGACGTGTGTGAGGCTCCACCCAGACTGTGGAGAAGGGTGAGGCCAGCGACTGGTGATATCTGCCGTGGACGTGGTGGAGTGTGTGCCCTGGATTTACTATTCCCGACCTAGACCTCGGGCTAATCGGAGGAAAGAACTCAGCACACACAGATGTGCGTCTAGAGGCACCATGGCCACAACAGCCAACATTCTTTGTACCATTCTGAGACTTCAACACATTTGGTCTTTCATCAACCCCTGGAGAACGGACTATTATTGGCCCATTTTTTTTTAAGATGAGAGGACTGAGGGGCAGAGGGATTGAGTCAGGTGCTCAGTAAAAGGCAAAGTAAAATGGAGGCTGTACCTTTAACCACTTACCTCATGGACTGCTGGGACGGGAGGCAAGGCTGGTGGCTATGAATGGACAAGACTGGGTTCAATTCCCAGAGCTGCTGTTATCAGAGAGGTAAGTGGTTGAGGGGTTTCAGCAGACACCCTGGTCTAGCCCTGGATGCAGGCAGATAGCTGTATTTCCATTGTATCATCTGGGGTTCAGAGAAGGAAAGGGACTGCTCCAAGGTCACACAGCTTGGAAGAGAAGAAACCAGGACAAGCATACAGGGTTAGTCTGCACTAACTGATGCTCTTCCCTCTACATTAGATGAGAAGGTGACTCAGCCCCTGTGACCAGGGATGTGAAATCAGAGCCAGTCCCAAGAATGAGCTGGACAACCAAGCAATGCGACCCTTCTTCTTAAACACGGAGCTCTGATTTCACACGGCTGCCAGTCCCCGAAATGTCCTCCCTGTGTCTGTGGACTTGCGCGCTTTCCGGTGGCTGTCAGGACAGACGCAGACACCCTGGACCACACCAGCGCAGCTGTCTGATGGCATTCCCAGCCCAGTTGGGAAAAGGAATTAGCACAAACCTCAAGAGAGAGCTGTTCTCATGAAATGCACAGCCTGGTTGGGCTGCTCAGAGTGGGAAGGGAAGTTCACATTCTCTTATCTGCTGACTCGCTTGGCCCCGTCTCCAGCGAGTCTTTCAGCCCCCACGAGAGAGGATCTGGCACAAAAAGGGGGACGGCAAACACCGATCTGAGCAAAAGCTGAACTCCAGGGTCTTTACCTAGAGCCCGTCACTGTGACCTCTCGACCCCTGTTTGGGGGGTCATGACCAGACTCATTGCTCGAGGAACATAGCTGCCCGGGCGTCCCCTAAGAGCTGTCTTCTGCAACA
Organism: Phocoena phocoena; assembly: GCF_963924675.1. Taxonomy (NCBI): domain Eukaryota; kingdom Metazoa; phylum Chordata; class Mammalia; order Artiodactyla; family Phocoenidae; genus Phocoena; species Phocoena phocoena. Next base: position 56,952,511 of record NC_089238.1, on the reverse strand, counting down.
TGGAGAGAGTCGTCTCTGGATGCTGCCAGTTCCAGGATGATTCCCTGTTGTTTCCAAGCACCCTCAAATCTGGGCTTTGGGAACCTTTTCTTGACACGTGGCCATCCCAGGAGCGCATTGCTGGCCTCTGTTGCAGCAGCCATGCCCTCAGCCACCAGGGGCCGTGTCGTAGCCTTTGTGACGGGGCTTCCCTCAGAGCAGTACGAGCCGTAGGCACGTGTGTGAGTGAATTGTGACAATCCCTCGTGCCAAGGACCGCCATTGCAAAGAGGGCCCACACAAGCAAGCATACCTACAACCTTGCAGACGTTTCCCCCATCCTCATGGATTTAAATTTTTAAATAGGGAAAATATTAACAGTACCTTAGTTCCAAAAATCAAAACGATTCAAAAAATGCATACTTGGAAGTTCCACTCCCTCCCCTGATCCTCACCCGTTCCCACTCCCCATAGGTAATCAATCTCCTTAATTATTTTTGGCTTATTCATCCTGCATGTCTTTTGGAGGGGGAAAATATTACACATACACGCGCACACACACATACACACATACATATCTATTTGTGTACATAAAAGATACACATACGAAATAAATATATATTATATGCAAAAATATGGCACACTGTGCATTGTGTTTTGCGCTCAGGGTTTTTCCCCCTTAACATCGCTCCCTGGATATCGCCCCATATCAGCCCGGATCAAACCTTCTCATTCCTTTTTACAGCCGTGTAGGGCTCCACTGTGTGGATGGGCCATAGTTTATTCAACTGGATCTCCTAGGTGTGGGCATTTTGGTAATTTCCCATAGTTTGCAATGGCAAGTCACGTTGCGGGGAATGACCCCCACGCCTATGCTTTCTCATCATCAAGGAAAGTCTTTTCTGTACAGCGCAAGCCTGTATATTTTCCATGGTTGAATATTGCATACCGAAGAGCACAGACTCTGGGGCTCTACTGCTTTGGCTGCAGCTCCACCCTTAGGAACGGGCCGACTTGTCCTTAACAGATCACCTGCCGTCTCTGTGCCTCCGTCTCCTCTTTCGTAAATGGGGGATGATGAATAGTATTTTCTCCATGGGATCGTTGTGAGGGCTACAGAGCTAATGTGTAGAGGAATGCTTATACCTGAGCCTGCCACACAGGAACTACTCAGTAAACGTCTGCTGGGTGTGTCTGTGCCAGACATTGTCATAGGTCCACCCAGGCTGGTAAATGCGTCGCTCTCCAAAAAAGTCCTGAGTTGTAGCATTTGCTGATTCCCATGGTGTAAATACTCCCACATGGCCTCAGCATGGAGTTGGGGAGCACGCAGTCAGCTCTTTTGATGCAGTGCGAGCTGGCCCCCGCACCTCCCCCACGTGCCCTCCGACCTCCTGACCACCTGTGGGCACACTGGCTGCCCAGCAGCCAACCCCAGTGGCTGAGGTTTTTGCTCGAAGCCTCACCCTGGCCTGGCCTCCTTCCTTTCCCACTCCCACTTCCTCACTCCTCCTCAACCTGTCTTCCCTGTGAACTTTCCGAATCAACCCCTTTCACACACAACCTTGCTCCAGTGTCTGCTTCTAGGGAACCTGCCCAAGACCGCATCTCAAGATATCTTTTTCCCTAGAATGCACTGAGGTTTGGGACGCAATAACACTCAACAAGCTTGTGAGTTCTGTTTTCCGTTAACCCCTCCGCAGCTGTCTCTGGGGCTTCATCTACGTCTGCGCCCCAAGGTGTGTCTGTCGAGGGTCCTGACTCACGGGGCAAGGTCCTCTCCTCTGACTCAGCAATGCCATTTCCTGCCCACAACCTTCTAGAACTCTTGCACTTTTGACACAATGGAGACCAGCCCACCCCTGATTCACCAGCTCAGTTTTCTGTCACATCCTGTACTTTCCCTGAGGATTTTTCTGCTCTCCTCCTGACCAGGGCCAACGCCAACCAGCCCACAAGCACCAGAGAACAGAAACTCAGCCAGGCAGACTCCAAGATGGTTCCAAAAAATTGAGGCAAACACGGACGGTCAAGAGGTCCTTGGTCCTTCTCTCGTTGGAATACAATTCACCGTGTTGAGGTATTCATAGTCTCTGAGTTGCCTTCCTGATTTCCCCCAGAAAGGGCTTGCTGGGGGGATGGCATGGTGTTCTATGTGGCGGAAACGTGAAAGAGTCGCTCACCAGCAAGTGTAATCGTTCTGGAAAACGTTCAGAATATTCACGTGTTCTGTCATTTTTCCCCAAGCAAATAAGGTGGAAAAGCATCAGAAAAGAGTCAAAGTTTTCCTCAGGAATCCAGACCACAGGGAGGAAATAACGAGTTGCCATGGCTCACCCTTGCAAACCACTTCTCCGTGAACCTAGCCTAGCATGGATGTCTGTTTAGGAAGAGATACTTCCGTATCTGAGGTTGGCTTCCACACTGAGTGGAAAGAGAGGGATGCCAGAAATGGCCACTTTCAAATCTAGTGAAAACAGCTAAGTCAACAAAGGAATGACAAGATCCCAGGTTGCAAAACAAGTTGGAAAAACTTTTCTAAGAGCTGTGCTGGTCACCGCACCACACAGATCCTTTGCTTTGCCTCTGGAAACATTGAGCTCAGGGTTACTTCCGGAATTAATCTGTCGGCCTAGGAACGTGCTTTAGGGTGGAACTTCACTGTTGTCGTCGTTGCTGCTTTCTACACAGCTCACTGTAATATATTTTAAATGTCTAAGACTAGGTGACATTTTCACATCAGTCATGAAATCATTACAGAACCCTGTCCAATGCCACACGAGAACCGTTGTGTAGATAAAGTGGCAGTGTTTTTTCTTCCTGCAGAACTCCATCAACAATCCAGAACTATGTTCACTGGAACATTTTGAGTCATAATTCTGAACTTAAATTGATTGTCTCCTATTAGGGTAATTTCTAAATGAAGCAAAACAAACAGAAAGAAAACAGAAACAACTAAAAACTTTAAATACCATGCCTATCTACAAAAGATAAAATGGAGGACCCACAATTTGGAGGTGGATATGAACATGGCCCACATCTAATCTGGAGCACATGGGTCCAAAATTACCCTTTTACATTCAAATTGCTAAATAAGATATGCATTCTCAGTTTCATTTTCTTCCGAAGAATCTTCCAGATTTATGAATAAAGTGCAATACTTTGGACTCAAAGCACATACTTTGGACTCAAAAACCTGAGTTTCTTCAGTCTTCAGTCTGCTGCTTGCAAGACGCTTAATGTATAAAGTGCAGGTCCCTTCCCCCAGCCCAGCCTGGACTGTAGTATCTCACAGGGTTGCTGAGAAGATGACAAGACACGAGGCATAGAACAGGGTTCACTGTGTTATCACCTGTTCTTACAGCACAAGCTCAGTTCTATCACTGCTCTTGTTTTCTTAATTGGTCCCCTATTTGAAAGCGATTCGTTATTTAAGACGTAGAATCTCTGTCTCCAGAGCTTTGCAATAATTCTACACGATGCACACCAGGGCGCATGGGCATGCGCGCGCACACACACACACACACACACACACACACGTCTCTAGAAGGATAATTTTCTCCAAACCACATTTTAAGGGCCTGTGTGATTTGGGCAGGGATAGCGGCTGCTGCTTTCCCAGCAAATAAATTTCTCCAAATCTGTTTACTCTCAAATTTATATAAAGAGCTTCATTAGCAACAGCCATGGACTAAATGGCCACCACATGGCACACAGAGACAGTCTTAGGATGTTGGTTTACCCCATTTTGCAGAGTGATTTGTTTTTAATGAATTATGCACACTGATCATAGGCTCTGCTCAAAGCCTCATTTACTCTGGAAATTCCTGAAATTGCTGTTCATTTTTCCAAGTTTTTTTTTCCCTTGAAAGTTCACAAACACTTTCTGAGAAAGAAAAGAATTAACACACATCTTTTTGTAGATTAGGAAACACAGATGATTTGATAGAAAGCAGGTTCACGTGAAATACTCATGAAAAATGAATCAGATCTCTGGCTTTCTTTTAAAAAAAAAAAAATCTATGGAAACCCTGACAGCAAAGAAACTCTGATTAAATAAATTCAGAGTAGATTCATGGACTGGGGTCTTAAACTTCTCTGGAATAACTCATGGTGCTGAGAACACGGTAGAAACCAAATGAAGACGTGCAAACGAGTTAATAAAATCGCACTTCCAAACACATTCTTCAAGAAGTTGAGCAAGGAATTGACCCTTTTCTTAGGCATCGTATCCGTGGAGCTGCCCATAATGGCTCATATCTATTCTGTGGCCGTGTGCGCTAGAAGAACGTCTTCCCTTCCCCATGGACGAGACAACGGGGTCTCTGGGTTGTGTCTTCTGCATAGTTGCAGCTGGGAGACATAGCATTAAGTGTGTAGACAGGGCGGGTTCAATGGTAAGCAGCATTCACAGAGGGATGAGAAAAACAATCAGCTTGCCTTTCGGTCCACGCCTGCCCCAAAGACCAGAGCACGGACACTCAGGGCACCAGGACTTGAGCACTTGGCTGGAAAAGAAGCCCAGTGTGGGCTCAGTCATTCCATTAATGCACATCGTTGAACACCCACCACAGAGACGGCACTGAGCAGAAATCAGCTGGCAAAGAAGCCACCCCTGACCCCTCCAGGGGCTTGCAATCCAGCCAAGAGATAAGACTAAGAGGCCAAAAATTAGATAAAATGCAAGATGCAAATAAGAATGCAATGTGAGCCAATGCAAAAGACCAAGCAAGGAGACCCTGACCATCAGGCAAGGTGGTGTCTACCAGCCAGATCTGGGTTGAGTCTTGGCTTCACCAGAAACCCGATGAGCAACCTCGTTAGTTATTATCCTCCCTAAACTTCTGCTTCCTCGGCTGTAAAGCAGGTATGGTGATACCCTCCCCTCTAAGATTGCCCTAAGAATTAAATGGCATAACCCAGGGCAAGGCAGTCAGGGCAGGTCTTACTGTCCCCAGCGCCCACCGATGGTGAGAATTCTCCAGGGTACCCAGTGATTTAGGAGACCTCACCAGAACCAAGTCTGATTACCCGTCCTCATGCTCAGTCAACAGGCCACAAGGCATTTCGTGAAAAAGAAAGTTTGGACGATGCTGGGTTAAACAAGTTTCTTTACTAAAGGACTTAAAGAGTCCTTATCTTCCCATTGTGCGTTCCAAACCTTCATGAGGGAGGAAGTGCTTCACAAACTTGTTTGAACCTCAAATCGTTTTGTTTTCTAAGGAGCGCTTCACACATCTGTTTACTTCTGAACATCAACACAGTGAAAGATTGAGCCGGATTTCACCCGAGGTCTGTCTGCCTCCCATTCAGCCTCCTTCCGTTTCACAGCTCCTTTTGGAGGCGGGAGCTGGTCTTTGACAACTTCACCTTTTGCCAGTGCTTCGTATAGCATTTGGTTATGTTATGTGCTCAGTTCAATAATGGACGAATGCGGGAAAGAATTCAATGATGTAACAGAAAGAATGGGCGCGCGTGGGCGCTTGGTGATTTCCTTCCTTCCTCGGGTAAAAGGTCCACTCGGAGTGCCAGAGACGCCAGTTACACCAACGGATTTTAATGCGCCAGAGAATCAAAAGTCCATTCGCAGGCTTTCAGATTCCACATGGCAACTAACCTTTACCAAACTGCCACTTGTCAAACTTTGGTGTAGTACCAAAGAAGAAAAGCTACAGTGATCCGGAGAACCTTATCAAAATACTCCTCCCTTCTCCAACTATCTGTGTGCGGTTGCTTTTCTTCTTATGCTTCGATCAAAGCGTATTGGGTTGGCCAAAAATTTCATTTGGATTTTTCTGTAAGACGTTACAGAAAATCCCGAACGAACTTTGTGGCCAAACCAATATTACAACAAAGTCAGAAGCAGAGTAAAAATTGAGTTGTTTTCTATTATAACAAACATCAAAGAGATTTGCAGAAATGCTAAAACAATGCTACTCTTCTCACTGATTTGGGGGGGGCGGTGGGAACGTACTGTTATTTTTCATTAAAAGTGAACTATGTAGGTTATGGGGTTTTTTAAATAAATTAATTTATTTTATTTATTTGTTTTTGGCTGCGTTGGGTCTTCGTTGCTGTGCGCGGGTTTCTCTAGTTGCGACGAGCGGGGGCTGCTCTTAGTTGCAGTGCACGGGCTCCCCATTGCGGTGGCTTCTCTTGTTGTGCAGCATGGGCTCTAGGCACGCAGGGCTCAGAATTGTGGCTCGTGGGCTCTAGAGCGCAGGCTCAGTAGTTGTGGCGCACGGGCTTAGTTGCTACGCAGCACGTGGGATCTTCCCAGACCAGGGCTCGAACCCGTGTCCCCTGCATTGGCAGGCAGATTCTTAACCACTGCACCACCAGGGAAGCCCCAGGTTATGGGTTTATTATTGCTATTTTAAAATAAATATTCTAAATGTTTCTCAGTTTTAAATTCTAATACAGTGAATAATAATAGATATAACGCACAGACACCAAACTCTTTGGGACTCTCAGTGATTTTTAAGATTGTAAAGGGGTTCTGAGACCAAAAAGTTTGAGAACCACTGTTCAAACTAAGTACTTCCTGAAATCTCCCCCCAGACTGAACTCCATGCGGGAGTGGCTCCTAAGATACTGGAAGAGTTTAGAGCCATGATCACTGAGTTCCTAGGGAAATGCCCTGTGCAGGACTCTTCTCGCTCTAAGGATCTCAATCTCCTGTGTATTTCACAGCCATATTGAAATTATTTGCAGAGATTTTTAGAATTATACGAAGCGGCAACACAAAATGGACCCATTATTCAGACGGGAAAAATAAAGGTAAAAAGTTGAGACAGTGTCAAAGAGCAGATCCTGGGTCGATCCACCCTGTTATGGGGGAGGAAGACCCCAGTTCTCCAAACTTCCCGGGAGCCTCTGCAGCCCAGGAAACTGTGCAGGACCCGGCTTTTCTCATGACACATCCATGGTTTGGCCTGTGGTCTCAGCTGCAATCATCATGGGAATAACTTGTAGTATTCTGGCCCCTGTTCATTTCCGTCACCGCTGAAAGCAGGAATTATCCATGTGGGTGGAAAAAGAAAATGTGAACAATTTAAGAAACACGACAGAAGACGTAAACAAGAGCCCGGCCGCCCCCTGTTTGCTTCTCCCCAAATTTGTTTCCAACGTGGTGTTGTTCATCCGAGGTGTGATTGATACCAAGGCCTGAAATGCAGGGATGATTTAAAGTGACAGCCGGGGCCCATTTCACTGCAGTCTGAAAACTCCAGCCTCCCTGAACCCACCCCGTTACAGCCCAGGCTCAATTTCCCACACAGAGCACTGAAAAATGATTCCCAACACCAGACCGCAAGGGGCTTTTTATCTTTGCTGTCAGCCTGAAATACATTCAGATCGCAAAGCAATTATGGAAACATTTGGGTCTCCCGGACTTTTCGCTGTTGGGTTTCTCTACCAAATAAAATGAAACGAAGCTTCGTTCTTTGGGGATTCATATAAACAAAGACCATAAAGGCATCTAGTGAACGGGGTAGGGGGCGGAGATCACAGGCTATGAATGACCAACCTCACTTGCATTCAGCACAAGAATATCTTGCTACATGGGGGAATCAGGGGCTCTAGGAGAGGGCCTTCTGTGAATACAGTTAATTCTTCTAATTAGAACCCAGGAAAATGTTGTTTCAGCTCCCCCAGCCTCACTCTGCCAATCTACATCTTCAAGGTCCCGAATAGCACCAAATGCAAATGTCCTTTTTAAAAAAAAAAAAAAAAAAAAAAGAAGGTGGTCAGAGGGTCTAGAGGGAAGAAGGGAATTTTGAAGTATGCAGTAAGTCAACAGACCCGTGAGCAGTGGGACAGTAAAATTTCACAGCCAGGCTTTGATCTGGATTTCAGAAAAATGAAGCCATAAATGTAGAATGTTTTATGAACCCAAAAATAAGAAACTCTTTGTCTTTTATCTAAAATGTCTACTGAGAAAAATCAGAGAATTATCTAAATGTCGAGCTCATTATATTTTATTTGTGGCAGGGTAAGGAGAGATCACAAAAATATTTACTGAGGTTTATTTTAACTCAAAATAAACTAAATGTCGTTTTAAAATATATATATATATATATATATATATATATATATATATATATTCTTCAAACGGGTTTCAGTGGACAAATCCATCAACCCAAATAGGTAGAAATGAATGCCTTTTCTTGCTGAGATGGAAATTTCCCCTCTGAGGCTGCCCTGACTGCCACGAAAGTTTCATTCTGTTGTCAGCTCTGCAGGTGAAAATCCTCTCTCCACCCTTTGCTACCTGCCAAGTATCCCAGAATGATGGTAAAAGCCACACCGTGATAGGTGACATCACAACCCGAAAACCAGCCAGACCCCTCATCAGCGCCCTACATACATCACCGCTTTTATGCTCTCTGGACCCAGTACCCGATTTAATACTTGTCACGTAGTAGATGCTCAAGAACACCGGCCACCTGACTCTTTTCGCTGGAGTTCGGTCCTCTCTGGACAGGTGCCACTGCACCCACTTTACAGGTGAACAGACCGAGTATTGAAGAGTTCCTCTAACTTCCTCAGGGCCACGCGGCCACTATGGAAGCCCAAAGGACTCTTTCTTACAATGCCACTGTTGCTTGTAAAGTTAGCCGAGAGGAGGGGAGAGGTGGGAGCAGACCCGAGGAAGATGAAAATTCTCCCAGAAAATGGAAAGCAGGGAACTAGTGGTCTGAGTGAGTTGCCCAGAGGAGCCTCGTTATTCCTGGCACCTGGTCCTTGGCACACCTGAGCTTGAGTGTATAAAGGTGCCAGCGTGGCTGGAGAGTGCAGAGGTGCACACCTGGACTCCCGGGATGCTTTAACGCTACTGGATGCAAAGTCAGTGCCCGTCCCGTTATGAACTCACCTCCGCGGAGCCCTGCGGGCGGCATCCACCAACTCCAGAGACCAGCCCACTGTGTGCCCCTGTCGTTCCCGAGCTCCGTGCTTCTTTGCATTTGTGCATATCTGTCGTAACTGCCAGGGTAGGTGCTTCCTTCCACCTCTGTTTGCAAACTGCTTTGCTCAAGGGTCCCTCGGCAAAGTTTAATGCATTGTCGCTAGACAAGTGCTCTAGTCCTGCAGGTCGTAACCCATTAGCGGATCATGAGGTCAGGGGAAGGAGCCATATCTGTTTGTTTTTTTTTTAAAAAAAAAAAGTAGAGCAGGGCAGAATGGAATGGAATGGGCTAGACCAAGGCACTATTCACATGGTAGGAAGTGGCTTCATCTCTGAAACATCTGTTTTGTGCGTGCGTGTGTGTGTGTGCGCGCGCGTGTATGCACGTGTGTGGGTGAGTGTAGCCTGGGCACGTTAGGGCTACACTGTGCTGCTATATTAAAGGGACACACAATACAGTGGCTCAACAAGGTAGAAGTTTGCTTCCCTGTCTGCACCCAGCCAGAGGTGGGCAGGGGGGGTCAGGGTTAGTAGACAGCTGTGCTCTGTGGGATAATCTAGACCCCCAGATCCTTCCCAGGGTGTTCCACCTCCCCTGGGTGTGACCCTCATCAACCTGGCCTGGCCTGGCCCCTGCCTGAAGCAAGCCGTACGGCCCACAGGAGAGGGTGGAGAGGAAGCGGAAGGCAGGTGCTTTCCTTTTCCAGGGGCCCCACCTGAGGTGCACACACTTCTTCCCACATCCTATAGGCCGTAAGGTAGCCTCCAGGTCATACCCACTTGCTAGGAGAGACTGATGGGAAATGTAGTCTTCCAGCTGAGCAACTGGGTGCCCACTCAAACTTAGGGGGTTCTAGCACTAAAAGCAAGAAAGAGAGAATGGAGGCCAGGTAGCATCCCCCACTGGCCCAGAGACCCAGGTAAAATGACTTCTTATCAGGGCTGTGTTTTAAAATGTTCGAAAGCCACTGCCTCATGGACACTCTTCCTTGTCCTTTATGAAAACCCCCAGGATCCCCTGATCTAATGAAAAGGGCATGATCTGAACTTAAGGAGAGTTGGATTGTAGCCTTAGCACCCAGTGGTTACGTGTACTCATGCAGGACCTTTGGCCTTCTTTCTCCTCAGTATTTCAGCAGTGAGATGGGGGCATGGCACCCAGCTCCCTGATCCACGGGCTCCTTGGAGTGTGAGATGAGATCAGAAAGGCAAAGCATCTCAGCAAAGTGAAGGATGCTCTGAAAGACAGATGTGATTATCCTCTTCAAATTCCCACTCCGCTGCTAATCAACCATGTACACTTGAGTGAGTTTCCTCCCCTCTGGGTCTCAGCTTTCACTTTTTTGTTGTTGTTTTTGAACCTGATTGGTTTTGGGGTTTTTTTTTCAGCTTTCAGTTTTAACACGGGAGAGAATCAGATTTGGTGGTCTTTAAGGTCTGACATTTTAGAATCTGCTTTTGCTGTCCCCACCCTGAGTCTTCTCTACTTAACTGTAAGTTTAAACAAATGAGCTGGAATACTACCGGGACGCTGTCATTTGCGCATGAATGCACTACAGACGAGTGTGTGAAACGTTATTGCGAGAAATGCTTATGTTTCAACATGATCATGATAAGACATGGATTGTGGCTGAGTTTGCTGATGTGAAAGCACTGAGGGGGAAGAAAACTGAAAGTGTTTTTAAAAAATGTTCACATTAGGTGAATGTGTGGGAGGACCTAATTTCTAGCATCCCAGCCTCTGATGGTGTTGGAAAAGATAGAGATTGGAGTGGGTGACTCTTTAGGAAGAAGGACCATGTGTTAGGAATGCTTCCTTGCCAGCCCCTCTGTACACATCTCCCAAAGCCAGCCCAAGACCAGTTAAGCAGAGAGTCATCAACCAACATTTTTGACAAAAGGCCATGACTTTTGCACCTTTGCCGTATCATTATACCTTGAAATTGAGTTCTTGACATGCTGTGCTTGAAATGTACAACTTTTAGCTAATTAGAAGACTAAAAAATGCGACTTAATGAATTCAAGACTTGTTTATGCTAACCTGCCAAGGCGTTTGGCAGTGAAAAAGTGTGATTTGGTGAACATCTGATTACAAGCCGTGTGGAATTCCATGTGCAGAGAGGCTGGGTTGGATCGGATTTTTATTGAAGTATTCTCTAGTATGTGAACTAATTTCCGACTACTTCATAAAGACCCCTAAGCAGGGTTGACAAAGGATTTATCATAATTATTGCTCTGGCCAGGAAAATGATTATAAGTGATACATGTGTAAATTGTGTTTATAAAGTTTCCGAGTCACAATTAAAACATGCTGTAATTTTTCTTCCTTTTCCCTTTCTTTCCTCCTAGTGATGACTTGCCTTTAAAAACTTCCTTTTTTCTCCCTCAAATTAATACCTGCCAGAGATTCCCTTTGGACAGAACAGACTCCCAACACATACCCATACACATTCTTAAGAAGCTTTTGATCTGCCATTTTTTCAAACCCGCCCCCTGAGAAAGTAGTTCAGCTATCAATACTTTACATAACCCTTCTTTCAAAGCCACAAACTCAAAGTAATTTGCAAATGACATTCAATGCTCATTCAATGCCTAGCACAAGCCATTTTAAAATCATAGAGTACACTGAGAACATGTCAGAAAAGAACAGAATGGGGTTCAGACGGCTGAGCAGAAGGAAGATAGGAAGAAAGGAATGTGTTAAGAGCCAGGGTACAAATATCACTCTAGGGAATTCCCTGGCGGTCCAGTGGTTAGGACTCAGCGCTTTCACTGCCGAGGCCCAGGTTCAATCCCTGGGTGGGGAACTAAGATCCCACAAGCTGTGCAATGTGGCAAAAAAAAAAAAAAAAAAAAATCACTATATTGTTTGTTGGACATAAAGTTCTATACGGTTCTACTAGAGCAAACTTATTATGTTATTGTCCATATGTGTATTATTTTTGTCTCTTTGAGCTCTCAGGGTCTAAAAGTGTGTATTTAAAAATCTCCAGGGGGCTTCCCGGGTGGTGCAGTGGTTGAGAGTCCGCCTGCCGATCCAGGGGACACGGGTTCGTGCCCCAGTCTGGGAAGATCCCACATGCCGCGGAGCGGCTGGGCCCGTGAGCCGTGGCCTCTGAGCCTGCGCGTCCGGAGCCTGTGCTCCGCGACGGGAGAGGCCACAACAGTGAGAGGCCCGCGTACCACAGAAAAAAAAAAAAAAAAAAAAAATCTCCAGGACTTTCCTGGTGGCGCAGTGGTTAAGAATCCGCCTGCCAATGCAGGGGACACGGGTTCGAGCCCTAGTCTGGGAAGATCCCACATGCCGCGGGGCAACTAAGCCCATGTGCCACAACTACTGAGCCTGCACTCTAGAGCCCACGAGCCACAACTACTGAGCCCATGTACCACAACTACTGAAGCCCGCACGCCTAGAGCCCGTGCTCCGCAACAAGAGAAGCCACCGCAACGAGAAGCCCACGCACCGCAACGAAGAGTAGCCCCCGCTCACCGTAACTAGAGAAAGCTCGCGCACAGCAACGAAGACGCAACAGAGACAAAAATAAACAAATAAATTTATTTTTAAAAGAAATAAATAAAATAAAAATCTCCAGCTAGTGAACACTAGATGATTTATCTATTCCTCCCCATAATGCTGTCTATTGTGGATTCATTGGAAGGACCGTTATAGTATCATAGTTTCTCATCTTTTTTTTTTTTTTAAAGCAACAAATAAAGACTGCAAGAACAAAGGATTCCGAAACCAAGAAGTTTGCGACAACTAACCACACCCCTCCCTCACCTCGCCTGTAAAAGTGCTTTGCTGAAACGCGTTAGGGAGTTTCGGTTTTGGGGGCAAGAGTCAGCCATCTCCTTGCTTAGCCCTGCAGCAAACCTTTCTCTGCTCTGAACTCTGATGTTTGTTTGGCCTCAGTGTGCATCTGGCACGTGAACTTGTGTTGGGTAAGGAATCAGTCTGAGAAACATCTTCTTGTATTTATTTTTTCTTCGAGGGGTATGCCTCAGTTTCCTCCCAGCTTTACTGAGATATAATTGACACTTAACATGGTGTAAGCTTAAGGTGTGCAGCCTGTTGATGTGATACCTTTATACGTAGCGAAATGATTACCAGCTCAGCATCAGCTAGTAGCGCCTCCAGCCTGGCACGCAGTTACTACTTCTTTCTGTAGTGAGAACACTTAAGATCTACTTTCTCAGCAACGTACGTGATACAGTATTATTAGCTGTAATCCCCCGCTGTACATTAGATCCCCGGAACTTATGCATCTTACGACCTTTACCGCCTCTCACGGGCTGAGGGGCATTTTGACTCTCCAGGAGGGAGTGTAGCGTTCGGCGCTTTTGCAAACATACTTGGCCCTGGAGCTCTGTTTCTCTGGAGCATCTCTTGGGGGGATTATTCCATCAGGCACACTTTGAAGGATGAGCTAAACCTGGAGGCATCTCGGAAAATATTCTGTGGTCCCGTCCGGAGAAGCCGCTGTCTCCCAAGGGGCCAATCATGAAGCGAGCTCACAGCCCCTCAGTCAGTGCTGACCCCGTGCGCTCTGTGAGCGCTTGGACCGTGCGTGAACAAGACGCAAGGGCAGGCCTGAAAACATCGACACTTCCCATTTTCATGGTAAAAGTGTCTTTTGGGAGATCATGTGGCTTGTCCCTTGGGTTTTGCATTAGAAGTCAACACTCCCCCAAGAGGGTGAGCTCAGAGCCCAATCGCCAGGGTTCAGATCCCAGCTCCACGATTCCAACCTGAGTGACCCTGGGACAGTTACGCAACCTCTCTGAGCTTCACTTCGCTTATCTGCAAAACGGAGATGCTGATTGTGCCACTTTCGCGGGTTGCTGTCGGGATTCAGCGGAGAAGCCACAGAAAGCACTTCCCCTAGAGCCTGGCACTTAATAAACACTCTGTGAATATGAGCTGTTCCAGAGGCTTTTTCTCTATTACACTTTGCTGTGATTCCGAATGGAGCTGAGGCCGCATGGCCTAGGGATTTCACGTGTGAACTTCCAAGCCAGACCACTGGGTGACCTTCAGCAAGGCACTTAACCCCTGCGAGCCTCAGTTTCTTTGCAGCAGGTGGGATAAAGAGCAACCCTAGCCCGCGGGGCTGTTGCAGTTCGGTGAGTTAGTATTTGTAAGCGCTGAACCCGGTGCCGTCACAAGGCTTACACTCACTAAACCTCAGCAGGACCGCGCACTCCCCTCTCTTCTGAACGCTCCAGAAGCGGATCAGGTGGCCTCTGCGGGCTCTGCTCTTCCGTGAATGATGTTCTCCTGGGGCAGCTCCCCGCAGCCAGGAGCGACGCCGGCCGCATCTCTGTACCTGGCTCCCAGCCCCACGCTGGCTGGGGTCAGGCACCAGGAGAGACTCGGCCCTGACAGTGCACTTTCCCCGAGGGTGCGGGGCCCCTGGCTGTGCCTGTCAGCCGAGGACTGGCATCCGTCACACTCATCATAGGATCCTGAGGTCCCAGAGGAGCGGAGAGCGCCCGCTGAGGGAGCGGCCAATCCGCAACGGAAGCCCCCGAGGCGGATCACGCGGAGTCCCCTCGCGCGGAACTTGGAGCAGCGGGAGGAGACGGGCCTGACCTTTCCTCCTGATGTCCTGCCATCTGCGTGAGGTCTGAGAAGCCAGGACAGAGTGTGGCCCTCTGGGATGTCAGCGGACTCCGCTGCTGGCTCTGCTTCCCTGTGGGTGCTGGGCAGGGGCTAAGTCCACAGTGACACCCCCAGCAAGGGTCCTGTCCACTGCCATCGTGTCCTCCAGCTCCTTTCTGATGGGACTTGGGACGAGTCCCGGGCACCGTAAGTGTGAAAGGGGCTTAACGACAGAGAACTTACCTCGGAGCCCGCCCAGCAGCCCTCAGCCCCCACAGGTCATCGGCAGGCCGCATCACACATGCCAACGGCTTCCTGAGGACCTTCTCAACCCCACCCAGGACAGGCCAGACGGGCCAAGGAGTCAGTGCCCCCAGGCGCATCCCGGGGTGCGTCCCCAGCTTCGGGGCCCTCAGTGGACCCTGCCCTGGCCCGCCCGCATGCCCACAGCAGGAAAGCATCACCAACGAATGTTTATTGCCTTTCTGGCTTCCCCGTCTCACTCCCAACACACCACTGCCCAAGCCACATGTCAGGCTGTGCTCTGGGAAGACCCAGACTCAGACGGTGCTCACCCCGTTGCCTCCAGGAGCGCGGGCTCTGCGTCCAGCTCCCAGTTGGATGCAAGTTTCCTCCTGTCCTTAGCAGCCGGGCCCTGGCAGTGAGGTCACGTATTCAAGTTTCTTCCTTTGCAACATGAATGTGATAACGGCACTTCCCTCCTGGTATCGGCCTCAGGACTGACCAAGTCCGAGTACAGAAGGACCCAGAGAACACGTGTGTCCAGGGAACAAGCAGCACACGCAGGGCAGCTGCTGTTATGTGTGCACTTAGCACAGTTTCTCAGCCAGTTGGAGCCTCAGTTTGCACATCTGTGAAATAGGAGAATAATCAATGACAAAAGCCAATATGACGCTTGCTGGGAACCTGCACTGAAGGGGGCTCGGTAAACATCAGCTGCTGTTGTAATTGTGATTGTTGACGACTCCCTGTCATGACTGACCCCCACACAGCAGTGCCTGAGATGCTGGCTGAATGACAGGAAAAGCTGACCAGCTGATGCAGAGGTAAGGGCGGGGCATAGATCCAGTCGGTCACCCAACAGCCACAGGCAGTGTTTCCCTGACACAATTCCTCGTCAGATCACAGAAGGAATGCCGAAGGGGCCGGGGAAGGGGAGATGCTCTGATAAAAATCACTAAAATAACGTCCAATGCTAGAGATCGATATATGCGGCTTTAGTTTAACTGCTTGCTGTGTCCTCCAACAGCACTGTCCCCGTGGCACTCGGATGGCACAGGTGGTGGGCTGCATGCGACTCCCAACGCCGATGAGAATAGCCCCGCGGGGACCAGGTGCTGAGCAGTGCTTTACCACCATGGTCTCGGTGAGTCCCAGCCAAGTGCCAGGTCGGTGCGAGTGGCTGTACTGAATGGTTGTGGAAACTGAGGCTCAGAGAGACGGATTCACTCGCCCCTCGCCAGGCAATAGCAGAGCAGGGGCTAACCCCGGTCCATCTGAGGACCACGGAGGAAGGGCTGGAAGCACCAAGGAGGCTCAGATGCAGAGAGCTGAGATGGAGAGAGCGCTCCACCTCTGGTCTCAGCCAGGGCTCCTCGTGGGGCAAACCTACACCGGAGCCAGGGCGCTAGGCCTCTGGGAGGTGTTTGCAGACGAGAGCAGAGGTGGAACAGGGACGGGCTCTGGGGACAGGCCACCGTCTGCTGCAGAAACAGAGCTCCCCCTTCTCCCAGGGTGGCCACAGGTCTTCCGTGGACACCCTCACAGGCTCCTCCGCCCCTCCCTCCCCTGCAACAAAGCTGGCAACTCCCCTCCCTGAAAAAGAAGGGGAAAGGCATGAATACATTGGCCGGCTCCACATGGTACAATACTGTGTTAGTCCCGCCATTTCCCGCTAAGTCACTCTCTTCTTTTACAAAGCTCAGCCACTTACCAGGAAGATGAAAACAAGCACTTCCAGCCACGTAAAAATCTGTGCAATGATCCCACCATCCCCAGAGCATGCGGCAGAGGCCACACATGTGCCCACAATGGGCCACCTCCCTACCCCGAGGGCATGGGTGGGCAGCCAGGGAGGGGGCCCAGCGCCCGGCAGCGCCCCACACACCCAGGGCAGCCCTCTGCTCTCCGCTGAGCTTGGAAGCCGACCTCCCTGGATGGGGTTCAAACACCTACACGTTTTTATCAGCTTTTAAAAAAATGGAAGTGAAAAGTCTTAATGGGATTGCTGAGTAGAGATTGAACAGTTCCAGGGGAGGAAGTAATATGGGATAAAAAGAGGGTGTTGAGTTTCAAAGCTCCTAATGGAACGCTGGCGAAAACTTGCATAGAGAGCACTTGTCCTCAGAGTGCCAGATTTCATTTTGGATATCTGGTCAGAAAAAGACGTGAAAATGTCAAGTAGAAAAAGAAATTAGGGTGACCGAGGACTTTCATGGTGGGAGGAAATGTTTAACTAAGTGCATTATTCATTTTTCATTGATTTAAACGCCAGGGGCTTTAGCTCAGAGTGTGGGGCTGGCGGTAAGGTCCAGGCCCAGCAAAGCTGCGCAGTTCAACTGCTTTTCTTTTTCGTAATCTCGGTTAAACAGCTCTGGTCCTCTGGGGTCTTTTGGCTGAGAGCAAATATTCTGTCTCCTCCGGGGAAACTCTGCCTTTTTGCTTGGCAGAAAAATGGAACTGGTAACCTAATAGAACTTGCGTTTCTCTGGTTACCAGGACTGAGTGAGCCTTTAATCTCCACTGAATTACCCCATCCCCTGGGATTGGGTGGGAGGTCTTTGAGTCAGTGAAAAGTTCACTGTGGTTTTGACATAGGCCTGCTATTTCTTGCGTCTCCAGAGGGGACTCTGTGAGTGAACCATTCTTGAAATCACACAGAAATGCCTTACTTTTTCTTTCTGACTCTGACATACAACAGTCATCTCTCTTCTTATTTGATGTGTTCCAAAATGTCGTAGTTGCTGCAAACTATTTCCCTAACTGATCTGGAATGCAGACTAATTCCCGTGCCCTGAAGTGGTTCATGGGTCCCAAATTTGGAAATCGTTTCATACATTTAAGACTA
Organism: Phocoena phocoena; assembly: GCF_963924675.1. NCBI lineage: Eukaryota > Metazoa > Chordata > Mammalia > Artiodactyla > Phocoenidae > Phocoena > Phocoena phocoena. The sequence goes on along the minus strand of NC_089238.1, from coordinate 56,934,934 downwards.
GCCTTGTTAGGGCTACAGTTTAGAGTCATGTTTAATAAACGGACCACACCCCACCCCCACCCCCCCGCCAAAAAACCCCACAAGAAACAGAGGAAGACTATGGTCTCTGACCCTATTATCATAAATGTTATTTTCTAATTCTACAAACATTGTGGTAATAATCATAACAATAAGAAAAATAGAAGCGCACATTTGTGAGACGCCGCCTTCCAGGCTCCGCACTGAGTACCTCACATAACAGCGCGTTGGTGAGACACCGCCTTCCAGGCTCCGCACTGAGTACCTCACATAACAGCGCGTTGGATCTCCCTGATTATCTGCGAGAGAGGCACTGACACTCACAGAGAAGTTCACAGAGGGGCACGGAAGTGGTGTGGTTTGCTCAAGTTGACACAGACGACGAGAGGTGGCCCCAGGACAAAGTTCTCTTTGGTGAATTCACCGTCATCTGAGTCACCCACAGGTGTAGAATTTACGGGTATCTTACAATCACTGATGCCACAGCTTTGACCCAAGAGACCACCATACCAAAAGCTTCTACTCCAGTACAGAGTAAGAACCAGCGGTCACTTTCTTCTTCCCACTTATCCATCCTGGAGACCTGGGCCACGGCTTAATTCAGATGTTGGCTACGTCACTTGCACTCGTATCCCACTGGCCAGAGGTTAGTCATACGACCATGCATGGGAGGCTGGGAAATGAAGTCCTTACCTGGACAGCCACATACCCAGCTGAAGCCCTGGGATTCTATTACTAAGGGAAAGGGAAAGTGATACTGGGTGACAATAGCTGTGTCTGCCACAATCCATGCACGATTGTGGCCCCAGCGACTGTCCCCATCTCCACTACATAAGTCCTGAATAAATAAACTCACCTGTCAAAGTTTGCCAACCTCAGATAAGAGCCCCAACCATTATTCCAAGCTTCCGGAAGTCCCAGCATTAAAAAGTAGAGTAAAAATCCTCTTATCCACATAGATAAGGCAAATGCTGGTACCCCCATTCACAACTGAGGATGTAATATCCATGCTCCCCTACTTCCTTACCAAGAGGACCCCGATTTTATTCAGGGTGACAGCGGAGCCATCACTCTTCCTTCCAGAAGAATCCTTAATAATCTGCGTGGATGCTCTCTGCCGCAGGAGGTGGAGCCTCACCCCGCCCTCGAGTGTGCGCTGAATTACTGCATTGTTTCCAAAGGATGGAGACCAATAGTAGCTTTAGAGTGAAGAAGCCCGGCAGACACTATGTTGATCAGGTGACCAAGGGCAACGTCACCGGTGATAAGTCATGTGGATGTGATGCCCCCGCCCCAATATCTCTGTGCATATAACTCTAGTCAAAGCATGAGAAAAGCCCAGCTGACAAACAAACTCAACCTGGGGGACATTCTACAAAACAGCCAACCATTCCTCTCTGAAACTGTCAAGATCATGACAGCAAGGAAGGTCTCGGCAATTGTCACAGCCCAGCAGAGGCTAAGGAGACGTGATGACTAGATGCAGTGTGGGACCCTGGATGGGACCCTGGGACAGAAAAGGACCTTGTGGGAGAACTGGTGAAATCCAAATAAGGTCTGGAGTTTAGTTAACTGTATGTATCAGTGTTGCTTCTTACTTTTGAAAGTGTGCCATTGGGGTGGAAGATAGTAACAGAAGGGGAGACTGGGTGCGAAGATAGTAACAGAAGGGGAACAGAAGGGGAGACCGGGTGCAGGGTATGTGGGAGCCCTCTGCACTGTCTCAGAAGCTTTTCTGAAAATCTAAAATTGTTCCAAAATAAAACATCATCAAAATAAAGAAATACCCAGCATCCCTTGCAGTTAGAGGCAGCCAAATGACCCGGTTCCGGCCAACGAGATGTGAACAGATGTCTGTCCACAGACGTGGGTTTCTAGGAAAGCTATCGTGTGTGTGCGTGTTTTGCTTTGTTTTAAATAAAATCTTGGCACACACCTCTTCCCCTTTTCTTATCACCTCCTCCGTGCCTGAAATGCAGGCTTAGTGCCTGTACTCAGGACCAAGGGCAGTAAGCCAGAAGGAGACCCAGTTCTTAACAAGCCCCTCAGCCACTGCAGTGTGCTGGCCTGTCCATCTTTGGAATCCTTGTCGCACAGGAAAATCAAGCCTCATAGCCTGACTTCATCTGATGAAGCTGGGTTAGGTTTCTGTGATATGCAGAGTCTACTCTAGTTGATGTTAAGTGGAACCATAGGAAGTTGCCAATAGTTGATTATTCGGACTTACAAAAATGGCAGTTTCCAAGTGTGACCTACCACGGGTTATATTTTTTCCAAATGTCATTAAAACATCTTCATCACTACGAATCTAAATAACAAGCAGTAGCAAACGCCCCTCTCCAGCATTTTTTGCGGGGGTGAGCGTTTGGTCTCTTAAAAGCCATAAGAATAGATCTTAAATGTCCTGTTTTACCTGGGATGCTGTCACTTCTTGAGACTTCAGATGATTCAGTGAAAGAGATTCTCAGCCTCTCACCACTGCATGCATTAGATGGCACTGTTGGTGTTTAAAAAAGATTCTTATCTTCCTAGCAGTTTCACTCTTAGGAATATGCCCCAAAGAATTGAAAACAAAGGACTTGAGAAAATACTGGAATATTCATAACGGCGCTATTCATAATAGCCCCAAAGTGGAAACAACTCAAATGTCCAGAAACTGATGAATGGCTAAACCAAATGTGGTCCATCCACACAGTGGAATACTATTCAGCCATATAAAAGGAATGGATCTGTGATACAGGCTACAACACAGATGAACCTTGAAGACATTATGCTCCGTGAAAGAAGCCAGACACAGGAGAACATGTATGATTCCATTTGTCCGAAATGTCCAGGACAGATAAACCAATAGAGACAGAATGCAGACTGGTGATTCCAGGGGCTGGAGGAGGGGAAAACAGGAAGCAACTGCTCAATGAATACAGAGTTTCCCTCTGGGGTGATGAAAATATTTTGGAACTTGATAGAGATGGTGGTTGCAGTGTTGTGAAAGTACCAAATGGCACTGAACTGTGCGCTTTAAATGATTAATTTTATGTTTTGTGAATTTTGCCCTAGATTTAAAAAAAAAAAACCTTTTTTTCAGTGCGTTTAAATACATGATAGAACCAAGATAATAATCCAACAAAATGACTTATAATTGAGATAAAAGAAAATAAGATCAAGCCAGCCAAGGGCAAAAAGCTCTCTGTGCACTGGGTTTGTACCTCCAGTGTGCCAGTTATCTCTTGCTGCAGAGTGAAACCCTCGAAAGGGCAGTGGCTTGAAACAATGATGACATTTATTTTGCTCACACATCTCTGCATTGTGCAGGGTTTGGCAGGGACGGCTCATCTCTACTCCGCTCAGCATCACCCAGGACCGGTCAAGGTGGAGGCTGGAATCGTCTGAAGGTCCTCTGGTTCACCTGGCTGGTGGTCGACGCTGGTGGGGACCTCAGATGGGCCGGGATCTGGACGCTCACATGTGGCCCTTCCGGGTGGCTGTTTGGCTTCCTCAGGGGATAGCAACTGGGTTCCAAGGCTGAGCATCCCCGGGGGTCCAGGTGGACGCAGCATCACCTTTCATGTCTGAGCCTCAGCTGTCACACAGCATGGCTCGCACTACAGTCACCAGCCTGGACAGATGCAAGAGTAGGGGACGGTCAGCATCTCCGTGCAGGAAGAGCAGGGGCTGCGGTAGATGGGTGCAGCCATCCTGGACGGTGCAGCCTGACACGACCATCGCTCATGCTGTAGGTGTTTATACTCTTGCCTATGAATGACTGACACGGAAAGGACCCAGAAGAAGCCTAGTTAATAACGTATAACTAGGCATCTAACAGTAGTTTGGAGCTGGTGATGGAGATGGTCTCTGGGTTTTCACCAGAGAGCTTAGAAGTCAGCCCTGCACTCTCACTGACGTTAAAGGATCATGTGGAAACAGTTAGCGAATGTCCAACACTACTGAACTCTGTCATCCGTACGTTAAAAATCTTTCTCATCAGCGGCCTCCCATTTACAGCCATAATGAAGAACCTCTGGGCTAATTATTGCCCAGAGATATTTAGTTGACTCCACATACACTGGTAACTGACTTAAAACATTAAACACATCTGTGTTTACCCAATCGATAACTTTCCTCTCCCCAAAAAGAGAGAAAAGGAGAGTAAGAAAGAAGAAAAAGAAAAAAATTGATCCAAAGTTGTTTGGGTTAAACGCCAGCATTTTCGTCTTAGGGATGAAAACCACTTCCTCCGAAGGCCAGACTTCTCACAACACGCGCTGAGAGTCCATGGGGAAATGTTTAGGGCGGAGAGAGACCCCCAGATGCTCAGTCTCACCCCGTGATGCGACATCCTTGCGAGGCACAGAGAGCGCGGTGGTCCTACTCCTCCCTCAGGAGCCCCAGATTTCTGTCCTCGTGAGTGGATCCCACAAATCGCTGGGGAGCCTGGATAAGGAAAGGGGTGGAGGGTGGTGCAGTGGTGCCATGATGTAGCTTGAAAACCCTGAAATGCTGGTAAATCCCATACGCCCAGAGCCCCGGGACTCCTGTTTCCTCCTCCTCTCCCCAGCTGGAGCCTCAGTGTGTGCATTTCTCATGGAAGGCCGGCTGCAGGCCGATGTGTGCGTGAGGAGAGAAGAGGAAAAGCCTTCTGCTCTGGATTCCTATTAAGGAAAACACCATCCACTTTGTACTGTTTGGTGGAAGGTGAGAGGTCAGGGCTCTGACCACAGGCCAGACGCTTCAGCCCCCTCCTCCTGGCACTGAAAACGCAGGGCAGCGACCTCCCCCGGTGGTAACTAACCTCACAGAAGTAAGATGGTTAAAGCCCACGTGTGACTATTTCTCATGGCAAAGTGATGACCAGGACGCCCAGTCTGTTGGCGATGATTGTCGCGTGAGTCCCTAGTCTATCAGAGAGGCCATTTTCCAAATCTGTGAGAGCAGAGCTTACAAGGAAGTTTAAAGAGCTGCAGTGGCCCGGTGGTCTGTGGCCATGCTTACTGCCACCGGGCCCCCCCAGAATGGGGGCTGACTGCTAGTTACAGAGGGGGCCTCGTGTGAGGGGAGCTACTTGGAGACTCAAGCTCGGTGCTCGGGTGCCCCCTCCTTGCTTCCTCGGGGTGATCTGTCCCCCAACCCCACCTGGAATGACCATACTTCCTATGGGAGAAACACACCCTGGGCCTGGGCGCTGACTTGGGACGGTCGGTTCTCCAGGAAAGAAGGGAATGCAGGCAGCACCCGCTGCCCCCCACTTTCCCCTCCGTGACGTCTCCCAGGGGAGGGTCGCCGTTGAATCTGTCCCACGGCGGGCGATCTTGCTCAGCCCTCAGTGTTTGGACAAGCCCACCTCACCTGTCCTGGGTTCCTTCTCACCAGTGTCATTACTGTCCAGGTTGGTGGGGCTGTGGACGGCCCGAGCCTTTGAGCTCAGGCCACTGTGCCCAGCCCTTTTGTCTGTTCGATTCGATGCTAAGTCTGCCCTGAGCTAGGTTCACGGCGGGGAAAGGGGACCAAGGCGGACACCGTCCAGGACATCCGAAGGCAGGGATCTAGGGAGTCACAGAGATTCAAGCTGTTGCTGATGGGCGAGCGCGGCCAGCAGGGGAAAGGGCTGGGGTGCTGCAGGCAGAGGAACAGCCGTGGAAACTTCTCTCTCTCTGCATCTCTGATCCTCCTCACCTGGAAAGCGGAGAACGTAGTTACCTGGTCTCCATGCTTCCCTCCTAGCGCCCTGCACCCTCCTCCCCGCACTTGAGCTGCAGGGATTCTTTTAAAACCTAAGTCAGATGCTGTTCCCCTGCTCAAAACCCTCCAGTGGTTTCCCACTTCACTTGGAATTAATGAAGTCTTTGCAAGATCCCACAGACCCTGCTCCCCTCGCCCACCTCCACCCGCCTGTCCTCCACATACCACCCCCCGACCCCCTGCCCACTCTGCTGCAACACACCAACCGTTTGCACGCACAGACAGCTGCCTCGGGACCTTTGCACTGGCCGTTCCATCCCCTCCTCCCAAGACACCCTCCATCCTCACGTCCCTCTGACCATGCTCAAATGCCAAATGTCCCGTGCCCCTGTGTGACATCACTGCCCCCTCCACCCACCCCGCCCCACCCCCAGCCCCTCTCTGCTCCCTGGCCCTGCTTTTGCCTTCCCAGCACTTTTCGCCACTCGATACGGTGTATCTTTTTCCATTTAGTGTAGATCCTCCTCTAGTTTGTTCGTGGCTGTATCGCCACACCTAGCCCAGAGCTGGGCACAGAATAGCAGCCCGTGCTTCGTGTGGCCCTCGTTGAATCGGGGCTGGTTCTAGATTACCAGTAGAATACTGGGAGGTGACACGGGTGACTTCTAGACTAGGCCACAGAAGGGCTTGCAGCTTCCCCTGTGGGCTCTCAGAGCACCTGAGCCACCCTGTAGGAAAGGCGGCTTCCTCGCGGCCCAGTGCGAGCACCTACGTGCAGAGGGAGATGCCTCACCCCACTGCCCCAGTTCCCATCGTGGAGACAAGGCCTCCGAGAAAGTGGAGCAGAGACGAGGGGTCCCCACAAGCCCCTGCCCAGTCGCAGACTCGTAAGCGAAAGAAAAGACACCGTTGTCTTAAGCCGCTAAGTTTCGGGGTTATTTGTTCCGTTGCAGTGATGACCAGAACGTGTCCAGAGAAAGGGCTGTACTTGGATTCTTCTCCCAGGGTAGGCTTCTGGGGATCCCCCGCCAGCTGTGAGGGTCAAAGACCAGCGGGTGCCTGGCGTCCGCCCAGCGCTGCACCCAGCAGTCAGGCCGGGCCCAGTCGTGCGTCAACTCCACACACCACCCACAGCGCTTGAGCTCGGCACCCCCCAGCATCTTCAGGGGCCCAAGGCTGTGGGAGGAGGGCGGCTGGGAGGGTGTGGGGGGAGTAGAGACAGTGGGTCTCATCAGGCCTGCAAGATGCTCCGAGCTTCTCTTGGACCCAGGTCGCTAATGGAAATGTCACCAGGGGCACATACTATTCACACGAAGTCATGCTTTGTACCGGGTCACAGCAAATTGAAGTCACCTGGCAAGAGGCCCCTGGGGCTCTGGGAAGGCGCCTGTCCCCGGGGCCGCGGGTGGGGGCTCCCGCTCAGCCCTCCACGCCAGCAGCACGGCCTCTACAGAAGTGAGTGGCAGATGTGGGGAGCAGGGGGCCCATGCCTTTAAAGTGGCCGAAGAGTCAGGATTCCAACGCATAGTGGAAAGACATGCAGCAGGGGACCTGCCAGGGTCGGAGAGTGATTTGGTTCCTTGACAGGAGGCTCCAGAGGAGAAGGCAGATCAAAAGAGGCCATGGACGCCCTGGGGATCTCGGCCTGGGAACACAGGCGAGCCCTCTGGCATCTCCCGCCCAGACCAGCCTCTGTCTCGGGCTTCAGAGGGCGCCCTGGGAACTGGACTTTTCCTGCCCCATAGCTGACTCTCCTTGGACCCCTCAGGAGGCTTGGGACAGCACGCCCCGTCGTCCAAAGGCTGCTGTCACCCAAGGCTTATGCCAGACGCCCCGGACACTGCCATGCTCAGCGTCTGCTGTGGATCATCTCATGGCATCCCCACGGAACCCTAGCAGCCCTGTTCCCCAAAGGAGCACCCAGCCCGAGAGGCTGAGGCTCTGCCCCCTGCCCTCCGAGTGTAGCCCATGGGCCAGCCTCGGAACGGGGAGACTACCCTTTTGGGAAAAGCCTTGAATCCTGGCAGCGGTGGTGGGGAGTGGCCTGCACTCAGCTCATGGCCCTCTCCCCAGCCACTGCTTAATCAATCTGCTGGCTCGACCTTTCGCCTCCAGGGGACTTAACCTCATCTCTCTCCCAGTCCAGGCCCCCAGGACAATTTGGCAGGACCACATCTCACTCTCGCGGGAGCCCCCAGGCCTCTGAGGTCCACCTGTCTGTACCACATGCACGATGAGAAACATGCTTTACGCCTCACCCCGGCAGAACCAGAGGAACATTCCTGCCACCCCCGACGTGGTCTGGAATTTTCCATTCTATTCTAGCCTTGTTTATTTTTGTTGTTGTTGAAGTGTAGCTGGTTTACAATGTTGTGTTAATTTCTGCCGTAGAGCAAAGTGATCCAGTTATACATATGTATATATATATATCCTTGTTCATATTCTTTTCCATTATGGTTTATCACTGGATATCGAATATAGTTCCCTGTGCTCTACGTTAGGACCTTGTTGTTTATCCATTCTATATGTGATAGTTTGCATCTGTTAATCCCAAACTCCCAATCCATCCCTCTTCAACCCCCCTGCGTGGCAACCACAAGTCTGTTCTCTATGTCTGTGAGTCTGTTTCCGCTTTGCAGATAAGTTCATTTGTGTTGTATTTTAGATTCCACATATAAGTAATATCATATGGTATTTGTCTCTCTTTCTGACTGACTTCACTTAGTTTGATAATCTCTAGGTCCAACCATGTTGCTGCAAATGGCATTATTCCATTCTTGTTTATGGCTGAGTAGTATTCCGTTGTATCTATGTAGCACATCTTCTTTATCCATTCCTCTGTTGGTAGACATTTAGGTTGCTTCCACGTCTTGGCTATTGTGAGTAGTGCTGCTGTGAACATATGGGTACGTGTGTCTTTTTGACTTAAAGTTTTCTCCAGATATATGCCCAGGAGTGGGACTGCTGGATCACATGGTAGCTCTATTTTTACTTTTTTGAGGAACCGCCACACTGTTTTTCATAATGGCTGCACCAATTTACATTCCCACCAACAGTAGACTTGTTTTTTGTTTTGGCTTTTCTGCGGTACGCGGGCCTCTCACTGTCGTGGCCTCTCCCGTTGCAGAGCACAGGCTCCGGACGCGCAGGCTCAGCGGCCATGGCTTACGGGCCCAGCCGCTCCGCGGCACGTGGGATCTTCCCGGACCGGGGCACGAACCCGCGTCCCCTGCGTCGGCAGGCGGACTCCCAACCACTGCGCCACCAGGGAAGCCGTAGACTTGTTTATTGATTCTACAATTCGTTATCCCAGTGTTCCAAAAATATGTTCCCGGAAGTTAACATTTTCTTACTGATAAACCCTCCTTTTTGTCATGACTTCTTTCATTTGCTCAGTCAATAAATACAAATGTTATTTCCACTAAAGAAAGAGTCCTTTACCCCAAAGAGATACTCTGAGAACCACCTAGTTCTCAGAAGTCTAATTTAGCAGATTCTGAACTAGGGTGCTCCAACTTTGCAACTCATCGGAGCCACCTGGAGGGTTTTAACCCTCCCAATGTGCAGGTCACAGCCTGACCAATTAAGTCAGAACCCAGGGGTGCGGTAGGTGGGGCAGGAGGACTGGTTGTTTCTAAGGGTGATTCCAGCGCCCAAGGCAATAGGAAAAAATATTGTTCTCACAACAACTGGGTCTGGGTGGAGCCTGAGACTCTGCATTTCTACAAGCTTGCAGGTGATACTGCTCATCCAGGGACCCCACTTGGAACATCGAGTTTTAAACCCTGGCTGAACACAATAATTACCTGGGGAGCTTTTAGACCCCATCCCAGGGGAATTGAACGTGAGCTTCTGGGTCCCAGAGGCAGCATTCTGTATTTTCCTGAAACTGTGCCCTTGATTCTAATGTGCTTGGGCCAAGGGGTGCAAACACCTGGCTTTGAATCCCACAGCCGCGGGGCCGTGGATGAGTTCCTTTGTTCTCTGAGCCTCAGTTTCCCTATCTATAAAATAGGGATGGTGTGTGTGTCCTGGGGCCCTTGAATGGGACTTAGACTTGGCCAGGGGGTCTGATGGGCAGGTGACACCCAACTTTTATTCACCTGGGCTGAGAAGCATAAGGAAACATCCTGAGGAAACGCAGTTCTTACAGAATCTGGAGTTCTTTCTGGAGGGAGAGAGAGAGAAATCAGTGAAACAGGTGGGCCACTCTGGGACTGGGCCCGTCGGCCACGTGGAGAGGGTCCTTGTCCCCACAGCATCCTTGGGGATCCTGCCAGGTTCTACCCCCTGGCCCTGCCCTTCTCATGCCCCTGGGTACCCCAGGGCCTTGCCATCCAGGAAGAAACTGGTCTGATGGACAATCAGTTCCTTCCAAGCTTTGGAATCAAAAGACTTAGGCTCAAACCCCAGCCCTGCTGTGTGACCTTGGGCAAGTGACTTAACCTCTCTGGGCTCTCTTCTTCATCTGTGTAAAATAGGAGTGATAAGGATCCCTCTAAGGTCATCGTGAGGTAAAAAGAGGCATTATGCGCACGTGATAAATATTATTATTTTGATTTGTGCTGGCTTGAATGAAATAGATGTTAAGGAGTAGGTAGGACTGTGAGGTCAGGTTGGAAAATGGAGAAATTAAAGGGAAAAATATTTTCAACTTTTCAGAAAATATCTAAACGCTCCCCATGGAAATCTGTTTTTCAGCTGCGACAGCACCGCCCCCAGGCTTCCAGTCTCAGCAGAAAAGGGCTGCTTTCTGGAGCTGTGTGCCCTGAAAACAGCGCCCAGGGTGGTCAGAGCCCACACGGGCCAAGGGCCTCCGGCAAGTCGGGCTCAATCCAGTCTGAGCAGACCTGGGGTGTTTGCCTGGGTGCTCAGGATTGTCTCGACATGGCCTGGCCGCGTCCGAGCGTGCGAGACTCCCCTGTGGGGCCTGACGGCCCCGCTTGGCAGTGGGCTGGGCCGCACGTTGGCGCCAGGACTGGGAGGATGACGAAGTGCTGAAATCTGCCCGAGACGGAGTAGTATCAGATGGTGTGGCTGCCAGCTCCACGCTCCACGCTCAGCGAGCGCATCCTTGGCGACCGACGGGGAGACAGGAGGGCAGGGCTGACAGTTATCAGCTGGGGAGCTGGCCAGACATGGCCCAGGGGCTGAGCTAGCGTGGGTGGTAGAAAGCAGCACTGGACTGGGAGGAAGGCCCCTGATTCTGTCCGTGTCACTGACCAGGTGATGAGAAGATCGGCCGCGCAGTGAAGGGTGGAGGCCCTGATGTCACATGCGTGTGTGGGCCCTGCTGCACCCTGCCTCGGATGCATGGATGCAGATAGATGATGGGTTAGACAGACGGATAAATAAACAGGCAATAGAGACAGAGATATATGTAGATGATAGACAGATAGATGATAGATAGGTGACAGATAGATAGAAGATAGATAGATGAATGATTGATAGGCAGATAGATGATAGATACATAGATAGGTGACTGATAGATAGATGATAGATAGATGACAGGTGGTTGTTGATCGATAGATAGATAGAGAGATGGTAGATACATAGATGATAGATAGATAGATAGGTGATAGATATATAGATGATAGATACATAGCTAAATAGATAGATGATAGATATAGATCATAGATAGATGATAGATCATAGATAGATAGATGATAGAGGTGGGTGGGTAGAAATGGATGACAGATAATACAGATAGATGTAGATATGGCAATTGGGAAATTTTGAGCAGTTACTTGGTATCTGATTATTTTGAAGAATTATTGTTCATTTTTCAGGTGTGAAAATGGTCCTGTACAGAGAGTAGACCCATGGCCAGGCCTGGCCGGTCGAATTCCTGCATGAATTTTATGTATATATGCTGAGGAGAGAGCGGCTTCCACTTACCTCTTGGATCTCCAGGACCCAACAAATAGCAGGAAAGAGAAAAATAAAACAAGGTCACCGTGCAGTGCAGGTTTGCTGTCCGCCAGGCACTCACTCGGGGCAGAGAAACCGATGAACAAGGCAGGGGTTTGTGCTCGATGAGACTGAAAATTCCGTTCCTCAGTTACACCAGCCCCACTTCAGTGCTCTAAGAGCCACACGTGTCAACCACCTGGGACAGTGAGGTTCTGGAATGTTCCGTCGTAGCAGACCGTTCTTCTGGACGGCGCTGTGTTAGGGAGTGTGAGAATAGGTGCAGCTCTTGTGAGGGCAGCGAGCTGAGAGGCGTTGCCGCGCAAGGTGGGAGTGAGCAGGGCTGTGGGCAGCGGCGACGGTGGGCAGCTCTGCCCGGTGTGTGGGCGCCCCGGCTGCCATCCCGCTGGGAGCGTGCAGGAGAGTCCCTGGGCTTCCAGGCCCCGCGTCCTGCGTGGAGAGGAGCGCTAGTCAGCTACTCCCTCCTACTCCTTCACCACGAAGGCAGCTTTTGTTAACCCGCCCGCCAGCATCTTACTGTTTATTGGCTTCCAGAGTTAGACTCACTGTGTCCAGGGCGGCTCCAGGTCTGCATCTGGCATTTCCTCTTCAAGTTTCAGTGCATGTCCCAGTGTCTCTCCCCAAATTTCCACCCCCAGCTGCCCCTATCCTTGTGCCCGGCGTGCAAAGCAGGCCAACCGTGCCACTGGTTCCCCTCTGGGGGCTGACAACCACGAACAGCCCGAGCCCCGCTCAATTCCAGCCCGTCACGCACCCTCCAGACCCGTCCCCCAAGCTGCCTGGACCAAGCCCTGGCCCCCACGGTCTGCTTCTGTCCAGGACTCCAACTCCCAAATGACCTAAATCTACCCAAACCATTTTGTCGTTTTAGTACAGAGGACACCAAGGATGGCCCTTTCTACAATGAACCACTGTGATGCTTGAGCTGAAATGGCTCTTCTGAAGCCGAGGTGGGTCCACTCGGGAGGAAGGGAGATTTTCTGCTCAGCGTGGACTCAATGCCCACATCCTGGGCTTCACGTCACTCTCACATCATTTGAGATTTGAGGTAGTTTTTTCTCTTGGCTAAATGTTTATTGTGGAATTGATGGAAGCTGCCTGTCTGCAATGACTTCTAAGGCGTCTGGGCTCCAAATGGCTGTCGGTAAAAGATTTGTTGGGGACGTGGAAGGTTTTGGACAATTCCGACTCTGTGGCTCAGTTTCTCCACTCGCCTGGCCGGCACGGGTCTGGAAGGAGTAATGTAAATGTCAGTGGGAGCTGTTGATGAAATAGATCCAACAAAGCCCCTGGGAAGGTTTGCCAGGGTCGGGAAGCAGAATGACTTCCGGTGGCCGGACGCTGGGTGATGCAGGTGCGGCTGTAGAATCTGAGAGCGCGGTGCCGGGCAGCGGTGGCCAGGGACCAGGAGCTCCAGCAGGTGGGCAGGGTGCCAGCCCAGCAGTAGGAGGACAGATACCAGCGGCAGTGAGGTTTGGGTGCACCTTGCAGGGTCTTCTGTGATGCTGGATTCAGGGACAGGAGCCCAGAGCCTGGAAGGACTGAAAAAAGTCAAACAGAGCCCCAAGCCTGGGAAAGATAGAGCATCAGGCCAGGACGTGGGCTCATAGTAACAAGGCAGAAAGACACACGCTCAGTCAGGAACCCTGGTGGACCCATGGACACAGGGAAGAAGCTAAGAGCCCAGTCGCTGGAAATTGTTTGCCACAGAAAGATTCTGAAATGATTGTGGCTGCCAACTGAAGCCCCGCCAGGCTGTTTACAAACCCAGAAGTATACACGCCCCTGTGGGGCCCACACTCCTCCCTCATGGCACTGGATCACGTTGGCTCTAGTCTCAGGCAGGAACTGCCCTCACGGAGGCAGAATGCCTGCCTGAGTACCAGGCTTGCATCCTATCTCCCTGAGCTACCCCAGTCAGAGAAATTTTTTGGTTGCCCAGTATATATAAAAGTTGTGTTTACTCTACACCGTGGTCCATTACGTGTACAGTAGCATTATGTCTCAAACACAACATTCATACCTTAATTTTTAAAAACTTGTTGCTAAAAAAGGCTAACCATGAACCTTCACCAAGCTATAGTAGTAACACCTACAGTCACTGATCACAAATCACCATAACAAATAGAATAACAATGAAAACGTTTGAAATACTGTGAGAATTGCCAAAATGTGACACAGAGACATGAAGTAAGCAAATGCTGTGGGAAAAATGGCGCCGATGGACTTGCCTGATGCAGGGTTGCCACAAACCAGCAACTTGTAAAAAACTGGAAGTGAGATAAAGCAAAGTGCAGTAAAACAAGGTGTGCCGGGACTTCCCTGGTGGCGCAGTGGTTAAGAATCCGCCTGCCAATGCAGGGGACACGGGTTCGAGCCCTGGTCCGGGAAGATCCCACATGCCGTGGAGCAACTAAGCCCGTGCGCCACAACTACTGAGCCTGCGCTCTAGAGCCTGCGAGCCGCAACTACTGAAGCCCACACACCTAGAGCCCGTGCTCCGCAACAAGAGAAGCCACCGCAACGAGAAGCCCGCGCACCACAACGAAGAGTAGCCCCCGCCCGCTGCAACTAGAGAAAGCCAGTGCGCAGCAACGAAGACCCAGTGCACCAAAGATAAATAAATTTAGGACAAAACAAAACAAAACAAGGTGTGCCTATACTGAGCAGGCAAAACAACAAATGTCGATCTTGCCCTGGGGCTGGGCCACCCTGCAGTCTACTCCTCCAGTCTCTGGCGTGGTGGGGGACACTTGCTCACCTTCCTGTGATGTTAGGAGCACTCGCTGGGCATGTTTTGGGGCAGTGGACGTGGATTCCCGCCTCGTGTACCACAGGGCTGGAAGACAGGGAGCTACACTTCTCCACAGACGAGAAGCTCTCACACAAGGTTTGGAAGGCAGAAGCCACCCGTGTTTCTCTGGCAGCCGCGGAGGACGCATCTGGCAAATGCACGTTTTTGTAGCTGCCTCTGTGTTCCCCTGCCAGCCCCCTGCCCGGGCCCACAAGGCAGCCCTGTCAGCAAGGCCTTCCTGCAGCGTTCTGACCACTGGGCAACAGCACCAGCCCGTCGAGGCTTTGAATTCCACTCACAGTGACAAACCTGCAAGCTGGATACAACCTCTCCTGACATCCCTCCGCCAGGCTCTCTGACGGTTTGATTCCCTAATGCCCTACAACCAGTCACTTCCCTTTGAAATGCCTAGTATTGCTTCAGTTTTCCTAACAGGACCCTGACTGTAGCAGTGAACTCTGGTGGAAAATTTTAAGAAGCTCTCATCTACCCAAACATCTCTTTTTTTCTGAGGAGAAAACGGTGGTCCATGGGGAAGACACTCTGTCACAGTCACCAGTTTGAAGACTCGCTCCTTGAATCCTCACAGCCCAGAACCAGGGCCACCAGCCACGTGGCTACTTAGATGTAAATGAGTTACAGTTGAAGCAGATTTAAAATGCAGCTCCTCACTTGCCGTCTCCACATTCTAAGTGCTTGGTGGCTACCATACGGGAGACCACGCACGTGTATATTCTATTAGAGAGCATTCCCGTCGCTGCAGAAAGTTCTTCTGGACAGTGCTGTTCTAGGCAATCATCTGTAAATCTCTACCCCTTTTGTAGAAGCACTAGAGGGGTGACTCCTTCCAAATCACTTGTGTTAAAAATGGAAAAACTGAAACCCACATTCAGATAGTGACTCAAGATTTCCCAGGAGCCCGACAAGGCCAAATCTTACTTCCCTCCACTAATTTGAGTCATCTGGTGGTTCAAATCAAAAATGTTTATTTTCATGTCAAATATGACACTAATCCAGGAAACAATTTTCAGTCATTAAAAACACCACACAAACAAACAAACAAAAAAACCATTAAGAATGGTAAAAAGAAAAACAAGTAGTTATTCTATAAATAACCCATTAGCATTGATTTTTCAATGGATTCAACCAACTGCCTTTTAAATAATATGGTGCTTGGTTTCTTCTGATCATTATTGTTCCCAAATCAAACCATGTTTTGTATCTGATTCAGATTCAAGATTCTAAGTAGAACTTAATTCTTCTCTTTCGCTTTTTTTTTTTTTTTTTTGGCCACACCGTGCAGCCCCCGGGATCTTAGTTCCCCACCAGGGATTGAAGCCGTACCCCCTGCGTTGTGAGCACGGAGTCTTAACCCTAAGTAGGACTTTAAATGGGATGTTGGCAACAATGTCTGTAAGAGCCAAGTGATGGAAACCAGGGTTCATTCTGTGAATCATGGCACACGTCTGTTTTCTACGAGTTGGTCACTGGGGGATAAATCCCTTTCTGATAAAAGGATTTAACTGGGTAATTTTTTCAAATCACTGTGGGAGCATGTTTTCTTGGAAGGAACCATGAGTGTTTTGTATGTAGGAGTAGTTATTTCTTAGAAGACTTTTTCCTCTTTAAGCCTTTCTGGAACAGATGTCTAGGCTCTGACCACCTGGGAGTCCAGGGGATGCCCCACTGGCAGGCAGTGAAGAATACGATGGGACACGGCGTCTGGGGTCCCCGAAATGGGAGTTTTGAAAAGAGCGAATAGAACCTTAAAGGAGAGCAATGTGCTTTTCCTCAACATAAGGTTTCCTCCCCCAAAACAGCGTCAGAGACTGTCGGAAGCTGGGCATCCTTCCAAAGGTTAGAGACGGGGCCAAAACATATCATTTTAGCCTTTTCGGATGGCCATTTCTGTCTCGGAAATGTTAAATACTGTCTCCCCACGGTTGCCAAAGCCCATCCCTTGAGCACAGCCCGGCGGGTAAGCTTCTGGGGACCAGGGCTGAGAGGCAGAGAGGAGTGCTCACCTGCGTCAACTCCGAGCCGGCGGTGCAGCCAGCAGGGCTCGCTGGAGGCTCAGAGGTTCAGGAGAAGCGTGCCGGGTGGGAAAGGCCTGAGCAGCAGGCCTGTATTTGCCGGCTCACTGGTAAACGTATCTGCGGTCTTTTCCTGTCTTCAGTACTTACTGCGTTCCTTGCATAGGGAATCCTGCCTCTCTTTCGAAGCATCAGATGCTTGTCCACTGAGGGAGCTGAAGCACTGCGGAAGTTCATGGCAGAAGGGCGCCTGACCGCGGAGGAGTTTTGAACTAAGCACGGCTCTTTCTCCAGCCTCTGGGGCAGCTTCCTGGCAGGGCCAGCGGCCACCTCTGCTGCAGCCGAGGCTGCCAGTGCCCTGCCCTCGCGCCCTCACCCTGCCTGAACATCCAACGGCTTCCCAGAGCAATCTCCTGAGCCCTGCCTGAAGGCGCCCCTGGCCACAGCCCTCCTCTCCGAGCTCATATCAGGCCAACCCTTTCTATCTCTAAATGGTCACTCTGGCAAGTCGTCTGAAATAGTGTTTGCTCACACCTCCTACCAACCCCAGGAGGCAAGCTATATGATCCCCACTTTCCAGCAGGGGTGGAGGAGAGGCTTAAGGAGGTGACTTGGCCAGGGTCACATAACCGGAAGACAACAGAGCTGTGGCATCGACCCAGGTCCCCCGGCTCCAGATGCAGTGCTCTGCTGCTCCGCGCAAACCCCAGAGGGGGCGGACCCCTGGAACCTCGTGGGCCTTGTCACCGTGACCGACAACATATGGCCATGACGGAGTCAGGAGAGGGAACGTTTATCTGTGCTTGTCCTACAGTCACACCAGCTGCCTTGTCCTCGGGCAGTGGCTGTACCATCTGAGTAGACACAACAAACTTTTAATAACTCTACACAACTCTAAACCAGAAGTGTATTTTTACTCTTGTGAGTCAGCCATTTATTTGTCAATAATGGCCAGTAAAGGAAAAGGCCCAGCGGCCATTTATAAACACACCGTAGACCCTAGAGACCTCCCAGGGGAACCGAACTGTCTAGAAATGCACTGGTCCCTGCAAACTGCTCCACAGGAACAGACAAGCCCTGGGAGCCGCCTGGGAAGTGGGTTGTGGGGGTGCCAGAGGCGGAGGAGATGTTCGCAGGAGGCAGCTTAGTGACCGCACGTGGGCCTCGGGCAGACCCGCATCCCAGCTCCACTTGGGACCCTTCGGGCAGAGTGATTAGCTCTGCTGGGCCCCAACTGCACCATCTGCGAAGCGGGCAAGATGATGCCAGCCTCTCAGGGCTTCGTGGAGATTAGAGGTCAGGTCCATAGCGGGCAGTGCTCGAATGTCACTCATGACGGTGAACAGGTGCTGGCGGTGACTGGGAAGGGGGATTTGATCAGTATTCATTCTCCAAAAAGGAACCGCATTAGCTGAACACCTACTGCGTGCCAGCCGCTCACCACGTATTGGGAGAGGAAGACGTGTGTAAATGCAGCCCCTCTGCAAAGGGTAAGAAGTAGAGGAACAAGAGTTCTGTCTCACTGGGACGCTGTCCGGCGGGACAGAGCTCAAAGGGCACACAGCCCGTGACCAAGCAATTTCTTTTCCTGAGTATATCCCCAGTCGAATCTAGGACTGTGTTCTACAGGAAGGCACGTGCAAGAACACTCAGTTACTCCCAACACTCAAGAACTTCAAACAACCCAAGCTCCCACCAGCAGTAGAACGAAGAGGTCATGGTTTCTTCCTCTAGGGGAATATTACACGGCAGTGAAAACGGACCAACCGCTGCCACAAAAAACCACGTGGATGAGTCTCCATCATAGCACCGAGGGAGGGAAGGCAGACACAAGAGCACATGCTGTTTGAATCAATTTATACAACAGTCGAGAACAGACAAAACTAACTGATGGTGATGGAAGTCAAAAGGGCAGTTATCTCTAGGGTGAGGGGTATTGACTGGGAAAGGGCACAAGGGAACTTTCTGGGTGACGGAAATAGTCCCAATCATAACCTGAGAGGTGATCAAAAGAGTGTCCACATGTCTAAAATTTTATGGATATTGTATATATATATATATTTTTTTAAGAGTAAGATATAGTCATAAAAATATCAAGACTGGAACTAGAGAGAGCCCGCATGCAGCAATGAAGACCCAACGCAGCCAAAAATAAATTAATTAATTAAAAATATATATATATCAAGACTGGAAACTACCTAAGGGACCACCTTGTGATGCAAACTCAAAGGTCTACAAGGGCCAGGAAGATAATAAGGGTCACTGACATGGGCCAGGTGTAAGGCAACAGACACTAGGATAAGATCTGTGAGATACAGTGTGTTTTAAAATATGTTTCTTTGAACCAAAGGCTGCGGAGCAGGGGCCCGGGCTGGGAAGTTAAAAGGTCCTGTTTCCATCCGAAAGAACCAAGACTCCTGGAGGAGGTCGCTTAACCTTGCTTAGTGCCTCCAGTTCTTTATCAAATGGATGGTTCTTGAGTATCACCTGCTTGGCTATAGAAACTCCATCTTACACCTTTGCCATTCCACTGGGGGGCCCAGCTCATTGTAGGTGCTCAGCAAACATTGCTTGGTCAAATTAATCAATCAGTCAATCAGTCATTCTGGACCATATCAAAGGGACGTGATGAGAAAAAGAGGTAAATATGAAAATACTCGGTAAGGTTGTGAAAATGCAAGGTGCTAGCTGGAAGTCTATCACAGGAAGCCAGCTGTTAGCAACAGTGATGCTGAGGACGCTTGGATTCAGATACCTGGTCTAGGACTAGAACTTCTCCCTCTGAAGCAATTCAGGTTGGCCGTCGCAAAGCGATTAGACCAGTCCCTAATCTGTTTGCAGACATCCTGTTTGTCCAATATGTGCTTTTAAATGTAATTTTACCAGATGTATTTCATTAGGACTCTTTTGGTTGAAAGTGACCAAAACACAACACACTCTGGCTTAAGTAAATTGGCTTAAGAGTTTTTCGGTTCCTCTAATCAAATATCTGGGGCAGAGGGAGCCTCAGGGCCTCAAAGGCTGTTCTCCCCTCCCACCCCCGACATTTTCTCTTGTTTATTCCAAGAAAAAAGAAGCCACCAAACTGACATTCTCCTCCTTGATATAGTCGAATGGTGTGGGAGAGAACTGAAAAGGGGGAAACCTTCTCACTGGGTGACTTTCGGGTCAGCTCCATCCACCCACCAAAGGTGGGAACCACATCTGCAGGCACCTCCAGGCTCCCATCTTTCTCAGAGAAAGAGCATGTGCTTCCCCGCTCCAGTGCGGGAAAACCCCTGTGGTAGACTCTGATTGGCCCAACAGGAGTCACATGTCCGAAGCTGGGCCCAATCACTGTGGCCCAGAGGTGGAGTCTGATGTGGACGTAACTACTGGAGCAATTCTGGGCCGCCAGCCCCAATTATTTCTGGTCCTTCGGACAAGGATTTGTGGGGGTTTTTTTAGTCTCTACCCAACCACCTGCTTTTCTTCCTGTTATAGTTCCAGAAGGACGGTGAGTGAATGGGGGCATCAAGAAGAGAGGGTAAAGACTGTTGAAGAAGGGGGAGAGGAGAAGAGAGAAGAAATGGTGTCTGGAGGAGTGCGAAATAGACGATTAAATTATGCGTAATAATTATTGTTTACAAGGCATCACTTTCCTCATCTCTTTGTTCCTCCACCAGAACCCTGGGAGGTGAGGCCGGGGTTCGGGGCAGGGATTGCGTCCCACTCCACGGGGGAGACAGCCTGCAGGGAGGTGAAGTGGCTGCCTGCATTTACTGGTTAGATCACGAAGAAGGGGAGGAAAAGGACCCAGAGTTTCTCGCTGCGTCCCCCAGATCTCCCTCTGCTCCTGCACTGCTTGCCAAACGTCAGCCAGCACCGGGAGTGTGAGGCTTAACCAAAGCACAGAGCACTGTTCACGGTGTCATTAACGTTTTCCTTTAGGTCGACCTTCGCTTTTTACTGTAAAAGTAAACTTTGAAGTATGGCTGACGATGGACAGTCCGTATCTCTTGATGTGTAGACTGTAAACAAATCAGGTACAAGAAAAGCAAAGCAATGCTGTTCAGCGCTTGCTAGATATTGTTACCTGGCCACGGCTCCGCCCCCAGGCCTTCATCTGCCTTCCTTACGTGAGAAGATTGGCAGGTGTTAGAGGGAAGAAAGACCACGGCCCCACCGACTGAGACGCTCCTTGATGCCATCAAATGGCGCGGAGGAGAATGGAAAGGGGGAAAGCTTTCTCACTGGGTGACTCATGACGTGTTAACACTCAAGATCAAATTTGGAAAAGCATGCTTATTATGGTAGTGTGTTCATTTTCAGGATATCTCTGCTTTCTCCTGCGCCCTTATTCCTTCCGGGTCTTAGTACATAATGGAACAGGGTCCTGCCACTGCAGCATTTGATGTCTTGTAACTGTGGCACCGAATAAGTAAAACAAAAATGTACGTGTGTGTGTGTGTGTGTGTGTGTGTGTGTGTGAGAGAGAGAGAGAGAGAGAGAGAGAGCGAGAGAGAGAGCAAGAGAGAGAGAGAGAGAGAGAGAGAGAGAGAGAGAGATGGGGGGGAGTAATACTCAGAGAATGGAGTTAAATATAGGGCCAAAGGGGATATTTCAAGGTACAAAAAAGGAAATATTAAGCCTATCAAAATGTAAAATACTGTTCTACTGGAATTGACTCTGAAGTTTTTCAAAAACATAAACTTTAAGAAATTGCGTTTTTAGGGGAAGAGAAACTTGTTAAATACAAGAATGTAATCAGAAGAATCCAAAATGTGGGAAATGCCCCATGATAAATGACCTATTTCTTCAACAAATAAATTGCCAACAGAAAAAAAGAAGAGAGAAACCAAAGGACTAAAAGCCACCAAATGCAATGTATGGCTTCATTTAGATCCTGATTCAAAGAACCCAATTTTTATAACTTATGAGAAAATCGGGGGAAATTAATCAGGATTTTTATGACATTTAGGAATTTATTGCCAATTTGTGATCAGGGTATTGTGGACTTTTAAAGAGTCTTTCCTTATGTTCTAGAGATATGGACAGAACTGTAGAAGAATGAAATGATAGAAAATCCAGGATTCATCTCAAAGTCAAGGTTGATACTGAGTTGATAAGGGCTGAAGCTTGGTGAGTAATACATGAGGACATTCTCTATTCTTGTATATGTTTTAAAGGTTCCATTATAAAAAGTTTAAAATAAATCAGGCTTTATAAACATGTAAGTAAGTCCCTCCTAAGTTATATTCTCCTAAAATGTGTGGAGCCCAGTCCTCAAAAACATCTTCCAGGCTGCCCTTCTCTGGGCTGATAGAATCAAGGTGCTAAAGTAAAAGGATCCATCCTTCTTGTCCCTCACCCAGCCAATGGCATGACTCCTGGACACAGAGGCGGTGGGACCCTGGTCCTGGCTTTAGGGGAGGGGGTCCTGACCAGTCTTCAAAGGAGGCAGGTTTTGCCCATTTCACAGCCCACTGAGAATTCACAGTTCTCTAATTGTGAACCAAACATGAACCTTTTTTCAGCTAGGGAGCTCATTTATGCTTGGCAAACGGCAACATCTCATTTCAAAGCCAGGAAGGGAGGACTTTAAAAGATTTAAAACCCAACTCCAAAAGCTCCTTGGACATCAAATAGCTTTTCTGAAACAAGGTTTTGATGAGTTAAGAGCAAATGAATCAGAAACATATGGATTAAATTCCCCTTAAAATCCACATGGGTTTAAAAAATGAAGGGGAATGGAGCTTGGCAAATATCTTTTTCAGTTTTATCAAACCCCAAGCATTTTGAAAACAGTGTGAGATGGTTGGCAAATCCAAAATGCAGCTGAATTCATCCAATGCTAACAGCACATCTTGGGAAAGGATCTGCTGAACAAGTTGGGGATGCCACGCCAGGGTGGCTGTTAGCTTCTCCTCCATCCAACGAGGACAGGCCTCCCCTCCGCACACCGGAAGGCTGTGAGCTGAAGCTCCGGCTAACGGTGCCATAAAGGGGTTCTGGTCTTTGTAGCCGCCGTTCTTCTTGATAACTGCCTTAAAGGAAATTAAGGGAAATTGCAAAAGACAGCATTTGCGTTCTGTTCAGGTCCCCACCCCAATCAGAGACTCCCTCCAAACCCACCCTGTAGCCATCTATGGGGAACCCAAAGGGCGCTCAGCAAAAGAAAGTAATGTAGTCACAGCTCTGTGTCCGAGATGGGGCCCCTCCCTCAGGCTCTGGACAGAAACCAAGCACGTGTTCTTTAAGTCCCTCTAGAGCGAGGCCTGTGGTCAGGCATGTACTCAGGGGTCCCCCTCTGCACTCAAATGTGGACACCCCAAGCGGGTGACAACGGAGCAGCCCTCAGCCAGCCCTGGAGGCACCTCCTTTTTGTTACAGGTGGGGAAACTGAGTGCTGAGGGCACAGGGCCCCCTGGGGTCACGTGTCAGGATCCACAGCAGCAATTCCGGGGAGTGGGCGCCAAGCTTCCTGATTCCCAGGCCGCACACAGGTCGCATCTCAGATCACGTGTTGCGCAACCAGAAAGCATTCTAGAGCACGACTGACGATGAGAATCCTTGTGGGTGGAGTCCTGAGAGGGGTGCAAAAATGCATCGGTGGCCCCCATGTTCCTAGAATAAGCACCAGTTCTCGGCATGCACGTCAGTGCTGTCTACGGGGTGGCGCCTAATCCATCACATTTACGGAGGACCCGCTAAAGAGGTGGATGGGAAGAGCGGTGCGAGAATGGACTCAGGGCCGGCCTGCATCCCACGCAGAGCCGTGCAGTGCTGAGTTAGCTACCGAACCCCTCTGCGGCCCCGCTGGCTCGGCTATAAAACGAGGGTGCGCATAGCTCCCATCTGAGCGTGTGGTTGGAGGGACCGCATGAGTTTCTACACGAAGGCTGTCAGCGTTGGTCTAGCCCAGGGGACGCGTGCAGTCAGTGCCCACTGTTGTGGTGGTTACACTGAGCCAGTCCCTGCAGAAAAATGACCTCACCCCACTCCATCCTCACCACCGCCCTGATGGCATTATCCCATTTGAGGGATGAGAGATCTGAGGCCCCACGAGCCTGAATAACTTGCTAACAAGGAGCAAAGCCAGATTTCCAGTCCGGATAGGCCTGGTTCCCGGGCCATCTGGAGCCCAGAAGGCGCCTCTCCTCCAAGATGCACGGGATGGATGTTCAGCCTTAGCTCGGCCCCTCGGCCAGCTCTGAGCAGTGGACAAGCTGCGTGACCAGTCACCACTGGCCTGTCTGAATACAAAGCCTCCCACTCCCGTTAGCCAAGGAGAGGCCGCCCCCGCCCTGACCTCCAGCGCAGAGGCCAAGCCCTGCTCTGTGTCCTCCCAGCTGGGTAACCGTGAGCAAGTTCGTTTACTGAGCCTCAATCTCCTCATCTGTAAAATGGGCCTGTTGTTGGTATTTACATCACGAGGCTGGAAAAAATAAATGACAGAGGCCTCTGCTGCTCTCGCCTGGCAGAGTTCCCAGCACTTGCTAGCTGCCCGACAATTAAGGAGGCTCCTGACTGTGTCGTCGCCCACCCTCCAGCCTCCACCTCCGCCTCCAGAAGGACAAGACGTCTCCGTAACAGAGTCCTTCAAAGGCAGTT